>NC_136976.1:3737500-3772500 GCF_032717465.1 Coenobita brevimanus
AAGTGGATAAGAACGTGACGTAGGATAGACACAGCTCAGTCTGCTGGTGTGGGCGTGGGTGTGGCAGTATATGAGTACCCTACGTGGTATAGGAAAGACACGGCTCAGTCTGCTGGTGTGGTCGTGGGTGTGGGCGTGGGAGCAGGGGATGAGTACGTGATGCAGGCTACGCACTAAGAATAATCAGCGGTTGGAGTGAAGGAGAGGGGCTATGTATGGATGACCCTGGACATGCTGCGTTATTTTGTTCAGCTTACTAACAGGTATATATAGTCCTTTGCCTGAGCCTCAACCCTTCCATTACCATCACCTGTCACTTGTTTTACTCTTGTTACCTGTGGATTTTTATGTCTGTCTGTCTGTCTCTCTCTCTCTCCAACACCCATCCGCCCACTTCCTTTCATATCCTCTGCATTCACACCCCTCCCCTCCCCTCCCTTCTTCCTACTTCCCTCCCCTCCTCCCCTCCATTCACCCTCTCCCTCCCTCCCTTCTCTCCTCTTCCTACTTCCCTTACCCCCTCCCCTCCCCTCCATTCATCCCCCTCTCTCTTTCATCACTCCTTCCTTTCCTCATAACCCTGAACTCACCCTGCCTCCCCCCCTCCTGCACCACACACCACACCCCTCCCCCCTCCACACCTCTCATCACCACTACACCCACACCCATCCTTTCTCCCACCCCCCCGTCTCTCCTTAACCTGCCACACTTCCTTTCCCTTTCCTCCTTCACTTCTCTCTCTCTCTCCCTCCATTTCCTTACCTTCCTCTCCTCCTCTTTTTCCTCTCTCCTTTACCTTACCCCCCCCTCCCTACCTCTCCCTCTCTCTTCTCCCTTCCCTCCCTCTCAGACTCTCTCTCTCCTTAACCTCTCACATTTTCCTCTTCCTTTCTTTTCCCTCCTCTCCTCCCTCTTTCATATCTTCAGTATCTTACCTCTCTCTCTCTCTCTCTCTCTCTCTCTCCACACCCTCGCCCTTTCAAGCAGGTCCCTCCTACATCCTGATCCCACCTACACTCCTTCATCTCCCCTTCCTCCTTATCTTCACCCCTCCTCATCTCCCCTCCTTATTTCACCCTCCATTCACCCTACAAACACACCCTTTATTTTCTCCACCCCCTTCTTCCTTCCTTGCCTTCCTCCCCCTCCCTCACCCAGCCCCTCATCTCTCCCCCATCCTCACCCTGCCTTCACCCTACAAGCACACCTCCCTATCTCCCCCACCCTCTTCCTTACCCTCCCTCACCCACCCAAACCTCCCCCACCCTTTTTCTTACCACATATACCCTCCCTTCTACCTCCACTCTCCCCCAGACCTCCCCCTTTCCCACCCACCCTTCCCTTCCACCTCCATCCTACCTCACCCCACCCCTTGCCTACCCCTCCCCCTCCCCCAAACCTCCCCCTTCCCCACCCTCCCCCTTTCCCACCCACCCCTCCCTTCCACCTCCATCCTACCTCACCCCACCCCTTACCCACCACCTCTCCAC
This sequence comes from Coenobita brevimanus, assembly GCF_032717465.1. Taxonomy (NCBI): domain Eukaryota; kingdom Metazoa; phylum Arthropoda; class Malacostraca; order Decapoda; family Coenobitidae; genus Coenobita; species Coenobita brevimanus. The sequence goes on from NC_136976.1 coordinate 3,738,991, forward strand.
CCGTCCCCCTCCTATCTCCCCAACCCCTCCCCACTCTCTTTTTCTCCCCATTTACCCTATTCACCTTGACCCAGGACGTCCAGCTACCTGTACATAAATCACTTCCTCCACAATTACCATCTTCTCTGTCAGTACCAATATATACCATTTTTTATACATATCACCTTGTGCCTGACTCTGGGCCACTTTTTTTTTCATTGTTTTTTTTTTTATAGTAGTTGGGTATTTTTTTTTTGGGGGGGAGGGGAGTGGGGGCTAACTCTACTCTGCTATCATCACTTCTTATATGTACTATTTTTTTTTTCTTACGTGTTTTCGTTTCTCTCTCTCTCTCTCTCTGGATAATTTATTTTCATTTGGGAGGTTAACTCTGCCATCATCATTTCTTATATGTACTGATATATTTTCCTTGTGTCTTTTTTCGTCTCTCTCTCTCTCTCTCTCTCTCTCTCACCCCTTAGCATACACTTCAATACACTTACTTTACGGCTGCATGTTACACTCACTCTCTCTCTCTCTCTCACCTTAGCATACACTTCAATACACTTACTTTACGGCTGCATGTTACACTCACTCTCTCTCTCTCTCTCACCTTAGCATACACTTCAATACACTTACTTTACGGCTGCATGTTACACTCACTCTCTCTCTCTCTCTCTCTCTCTCAATATACCGAATACTAAAAATGTTTGAACCATATTTACACCCTTCTATGCAATAATATTCTCTCTCTTTCTCTCCACCTATCTATGAGTTACCAATCTATCTATCCATCCATCCATCCATCTCTACCAATGTCTCCACCTTTAACTACTTCTCTATCTATCCACTTAGGCATAATTATCACATTACATCTATCTACGTTATCTACCTATCTATCTACTCCATCATATCTATTTCCGTATCCAACCACCCACGTATTATCCTTTCACTACATCAATTTGCACTATCTATCTATCTACCTATTTCTCCATTTTTTAGCGTATCTATGTGTATCTATCTTTATCTAGTTATCTATCTTTATCTATTTCTCTATCCAGACATATTCACTACAACTGCTCTCGCTATCAGTCTCTATCAAACTATCCATCGACCCCTTACACCCTTCATCTAATCATCTACCCACGCATAATACACATACCCATGCACCTACTCACATAATCCATCCCCCTATCTATCTATCCACCTCTGTCTATCTATCTACCCACGCATAATATTCCCACTACAAATGTCCACGCTACCTATGGTATATCTATCTATCTATCTATTACGCCCTTTATCTACTTGTCTATCTATCCACGCATAATATTCCCACCACAGCCGTTCACCGACGTATACACTACCTCAAACACATTATTTTAAGCGATTCATTCAAACCCACATTACCGCTGCGTTTCCGTCAGACCCGGATGCAGACAGACAGACAGACAGATAGATAGACTGAGAGCTTGAAGGATGGATGGATGGATGAATGGATACCGGCACAGAACAAATAATTTCCGGTAATACACTGATATATACCGGGAGAGAGAGAGAGAGAGAGAGGGAGAGAGAGAGAGAGAATCTGTAACTAACAAATCGTTCTCCAAATCTAGATATCAATGTCGCTTGTGTCACTGTTAGAAAAAAAAAAAATCCCTCCAGAACAAAATCGCCAGAAGATAACAAAAGGAAGAGTAGCTACATCGTGTGAGTGGATGGTACAGTGAGATGGTAAGTTTCCTAATCACTACATCTTTGCGGTTTTGTGGGTCACTGGTTGAGATACTACAAAGGATTAGGCTATTGGGCGATGCAGCAATCTGACACACGCACACACCAATCTGACACACACGCACACCAATCTGACACGCACACATACACACGCACACCAATCTGACACGCACACATACACACGCACACCAATCTGACACGCACACATACACACGCACACCAATCTGACACGCACACATACACACGCACACCAATCTGACACGCACACACACACACCTACAAACTGAGACAAGCAAACACACACTCATATAAACAGATAGACACAGAAACAGATACAGACCCAGGAGAGAGAGAGAGAGAGAGAGAGAGAGAGAGAGAGAGAGTAATGAACCTTCAAACACCATTATAAAGCCTACATAGATTACAATACACTATTTTTTTATAATCAACAATAGATCATTATCTTTTTCTTTTTAAATAAACCTTACTATTTTTTTATTTTAATTTTTTTTTTTAACATTTCGATGAACAAAGGAAGGCCACCGAATATAGCGCTAGTCACGAAGAAGTGCAATAACCTATCCTTGCTTCACTTTAATAAGACGTAAAAAAAAAAAAATGACGTTTCTCCATCTTAAATGCTGAGCCGTGACAAGATATTAACACTAGAATATGATGCTAGTCACGAAGAAGTGCAATAATCCTCTTCACCTTAATGACCCAAAATGGCCGTCTTTCCATCCTAAGTGCTGAGCCGTAACAAGAGGTTAACACTAGATTATGATGCTTGTCACGAAGAAGTGCAATGAAAAGGATACTAGTAGTGTCAGTGAGCTACGTGAAATAAGCTGAAAAAAAAAATCCGCCTAGTGTGTTTAATGAACAGCCCGCAGCACTTCTTCGTGACTAGCACCAAATTCGAGATAATACTATTGCTTAAAACTTTTCCATGGCACTTCTTCGTGACTATACTTTTTAATTCAGCCTGACACAGATTTTAATTCTTTTGCTGTTTATTTCACGTAGCGGCAGAAAGACACTACTACGGCTCTACATCCTCTCCGTAACACTTCTTCGTGACTAGCACCATATACCGTATATATATTCTAGCGATGCTAATACGGGGCCTTTTCTTTTCCACTGCACTTCTTCGTGACTAGCCTATACTCTTTTTACCCCAACTTGGCCTAGATTTTCGTTCTTATGCAGCTTATTTCACGCTGCTCAGTGGCAAAGGCAATGCTATGGCTCTATCTTTACACAGCACTTCTTCGTGACAAGCATCATACTCTAGCCTTAATACTACGGTTCCAATCTTTCCACTGCACTTCTTCGTGACTATTCTTTTTACACTTAGTCCAGAGTTTCCTTTTGCAGCTTATTTCACGTAGCTCAGTGGCAGAATGACAATACTATGGCTCTACACAGCACTTCTTCGTGACTAGCATCATATTCTAGCCATAGTATTACGGTTCTACTCTTCCACTGCACTTCTTCGTGACTAGTTTATCCTCTTTTTACTCTTACTTGGCCATGATTATCGTTCTTTCGCAACTTATTTCACGTAGTTCAGTGGCAGAAACACAATATTACGGCCCTACCTTTACACAGCACTTCTTCATGACTAGCATCATATTCGAATCTACTGTTACAGCTCAGCACTAAAGACGGAGACAAAACTAGGCCAAGTTAGAGCAAATCAGAGTATACAGTCCGTTCCCTGACGCCACAGCACTTCTTCGTGACTAGCATCGTATTCTAACCTACTGTTGGAACTCAGTACTAAAAATGGAGAAACAAAATTAGGCCAAGTTAGAGTAAATAGAGTATAGAGAGTCCATCCCCTGACGCCACAGCACTTCTTCGTGACTAGCACCGCGTTCTAACCAGTTGGGACTCAGCACTGAAGATGGACGGAGAGAATATTAGGCCAAGTTAGAGTAAATAGAGTATAGTGAGTCCATCCCCTGAAGCCTGACACTCCTACACACTCAGTACCACGTTCCTTCACAGCCAAAGCAGGAGACATCATTGGCGGGGAAAGGGTTAAGTAGCTGTGTATTCACTGTAACCGGCTGAGAGAGAGAGAGAGAGAGAGAGAGAGAGAGAGAGAGAGAGAGAGAGAGGAGGGGATAAAGTACAGAAGAGATGGGGGACAGAAATGTGACAAGGAAAGGTGGATGAGAGAGAGAGAGAGAGAGAGAGAGAGAGAGAGAAGGGGGGGTAATGTACAGAAGATATGGGGGAGAGAAAAATGACAAAAAGGAATGAAAGTTGGATGAGAGAGAGAGAGAGAAAGAGAAAGAGAGAGAGAGAGAGAGAGAGAGGAGGGAACGAAGAGAATGGGTAGAAGGGATAGTAGAGAGGGAGGAGGAAAGGAAGAGAGAGTAGAAGAGAAAGCTAATGAGAGGAGTGAGAGTGGAAAAGGAGTGGATGGCAGGAAGGAGAGGATGAGAATAGAGGGAGTAGAAGAGAGGGAGGAGGAGAGGAAGACGGAGTGGAAGATGAGAGGAAGGAAGAGATGGTGTGGAAGACAGGGAGGAGGAGAGAAAGAGGAGTGGGAGAAGAAAGGAAGGAGAGGAAGAGAGGGAGTGGAAGAGAGGGAGAAGGGGAAGGAGGGAATGGAAGAAGAGAAGGAGGGAATGGAAAAAGAGAAGGAGGAGAGGAAGAGAGGGAGTGGAAGAGAGGGAGGAGGAGAGGAATAGAAGTGTAAGAGAGGGAGAAGAGGAAGGAGAGAATGGAAGAAGAGGAGGAGGAGAGGAAGAAGAGGAGGAGGAGAGGAAGAGAGGGAGGAGGAGAGGAATAGGAGTGTAAGAGAGGGAGGAGGAGGAAGTATCAGAGAAGCAATGAATAAGACAGGTATATAAAGAATAAACGATAATCATAAATAAATAAAGGGAAATAAATAAATGGGACAATAAAATATGACATAAAAAGCTACCGGTACCGCACTGTAATTTTTCTTAAAGCTTTCCCCTTCCCTGTGGGAAGTTTTCCTCTCTTTGCCAGTATTATTATTATTATTATTATTACAACTACTACTATCATTACGGTATTACTTACGGTATTTTCTAATCGCGATATTTCAAGGGCTATTTGGATAAGAGCCTTCAAACTTGGTCAACTTAGACAGGTGTTCGCTTCTTTTGGCCAAACATGGTGGCAATTCGTCAACCGGATCTGCGAATATTACCCGCAACACAGAAAAGTAAGTCGCCACGTTCTCAAAAACCACTTAAGCCAGGAAGCTGAAATTTTAACCCAGTACAGACTTAAGGCAGAGGCAGTGCAGGAGGGAGTAGGCTTCCAATAGGTTTATTATTCTCTGACATCGCCTGGGGTCAAAAATTGGGACTTTTCCGGATATTCTGGACGTCACCTAATTTTCCATGTAGGATTAACGCCGGAGCCACCACACCTGGCGGACTTTGATCCTACCCACGTCTTCTCTATACACACACACACACCTCTTGACATTTACTATAGCCTAATTCTTTCACGGTATTTGGGGAGGCAAGACAGAAGCGGAGAGATTAAAACACACACACACACACACACACACACACACACACACACACACACAGATACCCCTAGGATACGAGTAGTGTCAAATCAAACTTTTTTTTTTACATACATCTCTATACCTTTCTAACAATTTTGAGAAGATATTTTTAGAAACGATATGCAAAAGAGAAACATGAGTAAAATCGGACAATATCCTAAAAGGCCTTTGGTTCCTTCTTCCTTGCATAAAAAAAGGGATTGGCTGTTGATATGTAGACAGGTTATGTAGGTTTTTTTTTTTTTAAGAGGCCTCATTATAATCATTTAACACTGTGCTTGGATGTGTTTTGAGAAAGGCAAATGATGATGATGGTGATGATGATGATGATGGTTATGATGATGATGGTGATTATGATGATGATGATGATGATTATGATGATGACGATAATGATAAAGATTGTGGTGATGGTGGTGATGATGATGATGATGATGATAAAATAATACAAGTAGTAATAGTAACAACAAAACCAACAATAAATAATAAATAATAATAATAATAATAACAACAATGATTAAAACAATAAAACCCCAAGAAAAAATATTAATGTCGACAGGTTTGATGTTAAAAAGGTCAGACCTAGTTTTTCCAGTATTTAATATTTGCTGGTAATAACTGCTGCGGTATTGGATTTAGGTCAAACTCAAGACAGAGAAGGGAAGAGTGAAATTACACGTGCATTACCTTCAAGTACACACACACATACTGAGAGAGAGAGAGAGAGAGAGAGAGAGAGAGAGAGAGAGAGAGAATGTGATTTTATATTTTCTTTCAAGAGATGCCAGGTGAGTGAAACAATAAAAATACAATAAATAAATAACCCCTTGAAATAACCAGGTAATCTCCGGTAGACAGGTAATCCTTTAAAATGATAGATATTACCTCGAGAAATAAATCCTTTTCTACGATAATCAATTACGAAACAGATAATTAAATAACCTAAGATTAATAGATAACTGCCTATAATAATAATAATAATAATAATAATAATCTATTTATCTAATAATACCATTACTACAACCACTGACTGCCATTATTATTATTATTATTATTATTATCACCAGTATTATTATTATCAATATTATTATTATTATTATTATTATTAAAAGAAACGATAATTAAAATACAAAGTATCATGGTAAAGGAAATACAATGACCTTATAACGGTACAGAAGGCAGTATTTTTTAGTCCTTACGTTGATCCCCTAACACCTCTTCCTTAGCGATTTACTCTGCACATTACGCCTCAATATTCTCCTGTGTTATTTAATCTCTGTCGACTTTACGGTATAATTAACGCAGAAGGGAATGTTAAGGTGTAGTATGGAAGATAAATCGCTGAGGAAGAGTTGTTACGAAGCCTCTGGTCAGTTAGAATACAGCCCACTAATTTAGACGTACAAGTGAGAATGGATGATGATAATAATATGATGATGATGATGATGAACAATAACAATGACAATAATAATATGATGATGAACAATGATGATAATAATATGATGATGATGATGACGATGAACAAATAATAATAATAATAATAATAATAATAATAGTAATAATAATAATAATAATAATAATCCATCCATCATCCAATCCTAAGTTGCCCCATGAGGAGCGTAGGAGCCCGGGGCTAGGCAGTTGGCCCTGACATTTAAGATGAGTGACCAGCCTCACTCATCCCTGAGTGGCATTACGTGAGCAATAAACCCCAACCACCCCTTGGATATAAACCTTCACCGGCTCAATCCGACTGGAGTGCAATAATTACCCACTAAACCACCAGGCGCCAAAATTTGGTTATATGGTTACCACCCAGCGTAGTAAATGGTTTCCTGGTGTACAGGAAACCATTTGGCTTGTCATTCAGTGTAGCGTCACCCACAGGCAGAAGGAAGAGGAAAGAATGAAGGAATGAAAGACAGAAGAGGGAGTGTAAAGTCACCCGTAGGCAGAAGGATGAGGAAAGAATGAAGGAAAGAAAGACAGAAGAGGGAGTGTAAAGTCACCCGTAGGCAGAAGGATGAGGAAAGAATGAAGGAAAGAAAGACAGAAGAGGGAGTGTAAAGTCACCCGTAGGCAGAAGGATGAGGAAAGAATGAAGGAAAGAAAGATAGGAGATGGAAGGAAAGAAGGATGGAGGAGAGGACAGGGCAAACACCCGAGAGCAGCACTACATTGAGTGAGTGGATGGTGAGCGCCCCCACCTACCACAAAATAATAATAATAATAATAATAATAACTAGAGGGGCATTCAGTAGCAACACATCTCTCCAACAAAGGCAACGTAATTTCCAAACCACTCTTCATTATGGGTTACGTTTCATCACGCATTAGGGCTTCGCAAAATGTGTTTACCGGATCCTGCATCTGTAGGCTAATACTGTCAGGATCCGTCTCATAAATTAATCGATTGTTCCCTGAGACATGAGCTATCCACCCACTAAATTGGGTCCAAATCTCTCTTTTAGTTTTAGAGTAACCCTGCTGACAGACAAACTAACAAACAGGGGTGAAAACATACTCTCCATGTCGCAGAATAATAATGATAATATTGATGATGATGATAATAATAATAATAATAATAATAATAATACCGTTAATAATAATAATAATAATAATAATAATAATAATAATAATGTGTAGCATGTACTTTAATGCCGCTCACAAACTATTAATTTCAGTTTCATTGGCAATTCAACGCAAAGAAAATAATTAAATTTCTTATTATCAGGATTTCTATACCATATGACGTACAACACTGCAGAGACGAGTTGAATTATTATTATTATTATTATTATTATTATTATTATTTCTAGATGTACACAACAAACGCATGAAGATGATTATCGCTGCGAAATATAATGACTCTTTCAACTGGGTTACTACTACTACTACTACTACTATTATTATTATTATTATTACGACTACTACTATTATGATTATTACTGCTACTACTACTACTATTATTATTATTATTATTATTATTATTATTACGACTACTACTATTATGATTATTACTGTTACTACTACTACTATTATTATTAAATATATGAGTCCTGTATCTTGGTATGAGAAGCAAGGTTAAAGAACACCACGTTGCCTTAAAACGAGAGAGTCTCCCTTTACAGAGAGAGAGAATGATGAATACCATGTGGACCTAAAATGAGAGAGAGAGAGAGAGAGAGAGAGAATTACCCACGACACTTAATCCCGAAGAGAAACAACGACCCATTTCTCCACACCTATTGCCAGAGAGAGAGAGAGAGAGAGAGAGAGAGGCTGCTAGTACTACGGCTGAGTCATACCGGCATTTCATAGTAACTATTTTTAAAGGATTAATGTACACCCAAAACATATATTAGCAAGAAAAAAATATCCTACAATATATATTAATAAACTATGAAGGATGCTCCCCTAGTAGGCAAAACACACGCCCTAATTGACGGAATGCTAGGACGGTTAAGAATCGTATTTCAAATCCATTTTAACGTATGATTTTGAATTTTAAACGGCATTTCGGTTAGGCAGGGGCGAGATGGAAGAAAAACTGTGAAAATAAGGCTGATAATTCGTCAGTAAAGGACGCACACACACACATAAAGGCTCGTATCTCTCTCTCTCTCTCTGTTTCCTCCCCCCAACAGCTGTACGTCGTTGCCACATCTCGCGCTTAACACCAACCACCCACACGCCCACCTAACCACCTCATCTCCTCCAATCACCACTCCAGGGTGCAATAATGACCCCTGATCACAATCCTCATTACCCAGTGCATCATCTCTGCTTAGTGGTAATGCCAGGTACGGTGAGAAATGACCAAGATAAACGGTTCACGGTACGACTTGGCAACACCGCAGCTCATGACATTTTCTCTTTGTCACGTTACAGATTTCCATGAATTTCACCGCCATTCACTGGTTTTCGTTCTCCATACACTTTCCGTTCTTCATTTTCACTGTTTTCTGATCGTTCACTGTATTCATCATCCTTGTATCCACGTCTCACTTGTATTTTTCTATGTAACAAGCATTAGTTTCAGTTTTTCCGCTTCATAAACTCTGTAACCACTTTTCTCTGTTATTTCTGTACTTCTCATTTCCACTGCACATTTCACTGGCATCCCGACCGTTACAAAATGATACAAATATAAGTACAGTAAAATATAAGTAGTTACAGTAGGTTACAAAATCATTGGAGTTACAGTAGGTTACAAAATCATTGGAGTAACAATAAAAAAAAAAGTTACATATATTATCTACGGTACTCCTTGTTGCCGCATCCTTGTACCTATCGCCAGACGCTGCATCCTGTGAGGGGCGGCCATACCACCCATCTCCATTGTTCCTACCTACTCATTAACGGCATTTCCTATGACTCACCTGTCCTCCCTCGTCCTCGGCGTCCCTCTCATTCCTAACACCCTTTCCTTGGCGATTCACTCCCATCGCATCTCGGTATCCTCTTGTATTGATGATGCTATACTGATAATTAACACTCTACACTAATACACGAGAAAATGTTAACGTATAAAGACTAAATCGCAAAGGAACAGGTGTTCAGGGCCTATTTCTTTCCTAACCTTATACTTTAGTTAATACACAAGAAAATGTTAACGTATACGCAGAATAAATCGCTAAAGAATCGGTGTTCAGGTCTATTTCTCTCCTAACCTTATACTTTAGTTAATACACAAGAAAATGTTAACGTATATGCAGAATAAGTAGCTAAGGAATCGGTGTTCAGGTCTATTTCTCTCTCATAATCTGATAATCTAGTTAATACGCGCGAACGTTAACGAATAAGCAAAATAAATCGCTGAGTGGTGTTAAGGCCTCTTTCTCTCCTAACCTCCCCGCATACCTGGTCTCCCTCTCCCTCTCCTAACTACATAAAATACAGCTGTGAAATTATTTAAACGTATAGTAGGCATAATAAATAGCTGATGAATTGGTGTTAAGGCCTATTTCCCTCTCCTAACTTCCTAACCTTGGTCTACCTCTCCCCCTTCCAACCACGTATTACGAAATAAGTAGCTAGGTTTCGAAATTATAGTTACAGTCCTACATGGTGATAACTCATTAATATTCGAATTAACAAAAGGGAAGAAAAAAGAAAGAGGGTATGGAAGCAAAAAGAAAGATGAAAAAAAAAGAATAATAATGAAAAAGAAATAAAAAGAACAGTAAGAAAGAAAAAATAATAAAGAACAGTAAGAATGAAAAATAAAAATAAAGAACAATAAGAATGAAAAATAATAATAACGAACAGTAAGAATGAAAAATAAAAAAATAAATAAGAATGAAAAAGAAAAAATAAAGAACAGTAAGAATGAAAAAGAAAAAGAATGAAAAAAAAATAGAATATATTTTTTAAACGATGAAATTAATAAAAAAATAAGCTTCCATACAGTACAATAAATATAAAGAAATAAATCGAATACATCTTACGGAAGCCAAGTCGTTACAGAATTACAAGCGCAAAATCTTCTGTACAAAATTGCCGGCTACAAAGTTAAATTACAGTAGGTACAAAATAACAAATATTTGTCTTGCGCTAATTACAAGGAATAAAGATTACTACAAATTACAGGTGCGTTACAGAAATTAATAGTATCCTAGTACACATGTAAGACTTATTACAAGAGATACAAACTGGGCATCACGATTACAAAATACAAAACGATAAACTACTAGTAATATCCCTGTAGCATTGTACTCTAAAAAATATTACAGACGTCGCGGTGAGGTATTACATATATTACAAAAATTCGTAGCCCAAGGTAATACAAAAAATATCCGGCCCTCCGAAATTACAGCGCTGTATTTTCGTGGTTACAAAAGCTTACGTGACAAGATACGTAAGTGCCCAACCATCTTGCCCCTAAATCCCACAATGTTCGACTTAAAACACGCTATGATCCCTAAAAATCCTGCCTAAAACCTGAAAAAATATTAAGACTTTAAACTGCAGTCGCACAACACCTAAATTGTTTACATCTTTCCCGTCACTTCTTGCGCGAGGTTGTGGTGGGGTAGTGCTCAACCAACCCTTAAAACCCCGATATTTCAGGGTTAAAACTCGCTAAATCCCCTAAAATAAGAGAAATAAAATTAAAATACGCCACAATACTTAAAATCTCAGTCATAAAAGGGTGCAAAAGGGATTCAATACTCACCAAAGTCACCTCATACTCCAGGTTTTGAGCGTCGTGTGTATCCTCCTCGGCCATGCTATCGACACTAACTCTTCGGCGGAGCTCCTTCAGAGAGGCTATTGAAGAGGTTGATGGATACCTCTCTAATTTTGGCCTCGAATGCCGCATGATCTCCCTGAACATTTCCGACATGTTGATTACACCTTCTTAAAATGGCAAAAGCAAAAAAGCGGAAGCGTTAAGGAAGCGGGGGATTTAAAAAGCGTTAAAGCAGCACTGAGCGACGTTCCAATATTTCAGGGAGCGGGCGGGCGGGAAGTTTGAATAAGCGGGCCAAGCAATATTTACAGATAAGCACAGGCGTTTATCATCAATCGCTAACTATGTACCAATTATATCGACGGTTATATTAATTCCTCGGCAGCACCCTCTCCAACACAGATGCTTTCACCACCCAGCCAAACGATATACTGAGCATAGGTGAGAGTGAGGCAGGCTTTTCTTGCTCCCGCGGTCACTGTCCCACCTTGAATCGCCCTAACATTTCGCTCACCTCGCCAATTATTTCGCTGGGTGTTGTCCAGAGCATGCCAGTTTAAAGTGAGCGAAACTATTTGAACAATGGCGATGGTGTGTGTCAGCCCCTAGCGGTGACTGAGTTCCAGTGATTTTGGTTCACTCCCAGTGCAAAATTCAGCACATGCATACTTGGATATTTGCCAATGCTTGATAATAGTGCTACTTTCAGTTTCTAAAGTAGCTGCCATTGAAAGACCACTCACCAGCCTCCATATTTCCTCTGTAACGGCTGTAATATTAGTACAAAACGACTGTTGTACTGTGGCACGGTAGCTACCAACAGAGGAAGCGTTCAATCAACCCTGAGCACGTACTAGTATATTACGCTAGGATTGAAAAAAAGGAGCAAAAAATGTTGCATGTTTATTGAGTGTTGCCAGTTACCACCATAGATATATATAACGTGAATTTATGCTGAAGTTAAAGCCATACGCTGGTGTTCCGTAGGATAGATGGGAATAAATATTAACTTGCAAATCTTACTGAGGAAAGTGAGGTTATGAAGCGTGCATATGTAGATAGCAAAATGAAGGTAGTAATTTGTAACTGCTTTCTGTAGCCGTCTTGAAGCCAGGAAGTAACCTTTAATTTTATCCTTAAACTGACTATATATATATATATATATATATATATATATATATATATATATATATATATATATACAGTATATATATATATATATATATATATATATATATATATATATATATATATATATATATCCCTGTTCTATACGTACGAGAAAAAAAAATCAGGCTTGCAATTTTTTTATGAAATGCAGGTTACAGGAACAGAAGAGAAATTAATACAGCAATAAGTAAAATAATTCTTTAACTCTATGCTGTAACGATGCTTTAAAGCCAGTAATTAAGCATACTTCATTGATAAAGTTACAATGATCTGTATTGTATGGAAGATTACAAAATAGCTTTCAAATTTTAGACGCAAGGTTAGGCTATAAGTAAATACAGCAAGAATTACAAAACTTGTAACCGTGTTCTGTAATCGAGCTTTTTAGAGGCACTAGCTAACCTTTGGCTTGCTGCTTTTGAACGGGTCAGAGAACAAGATGAAGTAATAACGGAAATAAATGCTGCACTAGAATCAGGAAATGCAAAGCGGATGTGACTGAAGTAGGAAGTGATATGGATTATATTTAGAACGAAAAGGGCGGCAGTACCAATACCAGTAGTATTGTGGTGGTATGGTAATAGGAATAGTAGTAGTGGTACGGTAGTAATAGTTACAGTAGTAGTAGTAGTGTGGAGGTGGTGGAAGGTCCTACTGCTAATCATCGTTATCATTATAATTGTTGTTGTTACTGCTACTACTAGTAGTAGTGTTCCTACTGCTGGTATCATTTATTTTGGTTATCATTATCATTTACTAGTTCATGTTACTGTGGCTGTTACCACTACTGCTGTAATTAATATAATTATTACTTTCATCATCATCAACGTGTCACTCCTTAAATCCCACCTCAACTACATCTCATTTGAATCTATATCCGTTAAACTGGACGATTTCAATTCACCCCTGGCCAACCCCTCTCACTGAAGGAGTTAATGAAGGCTGTAGCTAACCCCTCGTTCCAAGAATCTCCCCTACGCTGAGGAAAACCGTCTGGAGGCAGCAAGTATGTAAATTTAGGAAGCCGTCATCGTAGTGAAGGGGTTAGGAGTACGCTGCATGTCATCTCGTAGCTCCTAAGGGCGCGGTATTCACGTCGGTTATGGGAGCTCCCTAACACCTTTTCCTAAGCGAATTATTTTGTTTATTTGCACCTTCCCGTCCACTTCTATTTAAATCATTCTAATATCGCCATACTCTGCATAAACAACGCACAGGATATAAACCAGCATTATCCAAAAACAAATCGCTAAGGAAGAGGTGTTAGGGAGCTTCCTTAACCAACCAGATTACTCTTTCAGTCCGAGGTCGTCTTTTTTTTTACTCTGGCATGGGGTTAATTGAGGGAACGCATCATCCACTCACCCGATGTAGTGCTGCCCTAAGGTGGCACTACCCTGAGTGACAAGCTAAATGTTTTCTTGTAAACCATTATCTTACTAGTGGGTGGTAACCATATAACCAAATGACGCCTGGTGGTTTAGTGGGTTCTGGCACCCCAACCGGAGTGCAAGGGTTTATATGAGAGAGAGAGAGAGAGAGAGATGGATAGGTTAATTCTAGCATACATTAACGCTTCTAAGAACTAACCTCTATCCTAAGCTGAATAAAATCGTCTATCATCCCTAACACCATTTCCTAAGCGATTTATTTTGCTTCCTACACGTTACTGCCCTCTTGTTACACAAATCCTTCCAATATCGCCACATTCTGCATATAGTAACGTACAAAAGCATATTAACCAGCCATATCCAAAAATAAATCGCTAAGGAAGTGGTGTTAGGGAACTTATGTATCACAAACTGGGGAATAAAAGGGTTGAGGAAGTTCCCAAACACCTTTTCCTAAGCGACTTATTTGTTTGCTACACCTTACTGCCCTCACCTGTTATATAAATCCTTCCAATATCGCCATACTCTGCATACAGTAACGTACAAAAGCATATTAACCGGCCATATCCAAAAATAAATCACTAAGGAAGAGGTGTTAAGGAGCTTCCGTAACCGACAAGAATACAGGTGATATTTGAAAATGGCGCCAAAATCTGTTTACCTTAGACACAGGAGTGTTCGGAGTAGCATCATTTTTTAGGCGATTTATTTTGCGTATTACACTTTATTTTTCACTGTTTTTTCTTTACTGCATTTTTAATATTGACCTAGTTTGCATGTCACAAAAAAAGTTTAGGAGGCGAAAAAAAAAAAAAAAAAAAAAAAAAAGACGAGTCGCTGGGGAGGAGTCTATACACACACACACACACACACACACACACACACACACACACACACACACACCAAAATTGTCAGCCGGGGCTAGAATCACACACACACACACACACCAAAATTGTCAGCCGGCGCTAGAATCACACACACACACACACACGCACACACGCAAAATTACACTTAGTCCTCCAACGTTCTGGCGTGTGGAGAGATTGGAGGATGACAAGTGGGTGTGGACGGTGAGAGGTGTGAACGTTGAGGGTAGAGTTGCGAGAGTCCGGACGATGTAAAAGCGTTTTTATTTTATTTTGGGGAAACAATCTTGCGAACTCCTGGCCTTTGGTTCCTTTCCCTTGCATAAAAAAAAATAGGGAAGCTGCTAGAGATCGAGCAGCGTGTAAATTGAGCGTAGAGTTGCGAGAGGGAGATCGAAAACGAGGTGGGACGAGGTTATAGTGTTTTTATTTTGAGGGAACAATCTTGCGAACTCCTGGCCTTTGGTTCCTTCCTCCTTGCGTGGAAAAAAAAAAAAAATTAGGGACGCTGCTAGAGATCGAGCAGCGTGGAAAGCCGCCATTAGGTGTCCTGGGCCGGCGCATGCAACGAAACGAAACGAGAAACTTTTTGTATGAAGGGAGAGAAATATGTGGGGAAAAAACTGCTCTTGAAACTCATGGACAAACAAACAAGGAACAAACAAACAAACAAACGATTCACAGGAGAGGGATCGTAAATTTGTTTGTGCATCCGACCATGAATACAATCTCTCTCTCTCTCTCTCTATTCGTAATCATCTTGTATCACATCTCTCCAAATTCTCATCTTCAGGGATCACGTCTTCCTGTCTCTTCAGATATTTTCTCTTCTTCACGGGTCACATCTCTCTCTCTCTCTCTCTCTCTCTCTCTCTCCGAAATTCTCATCTTCACGGATCTCTTTCTTTTCGAAATTTTCATCTTCACGGATCACCTCTCTCTCTCTCTCTCTCTGAAATTCTCATCTTCACGGATCTCTCTCTCTTTTCGAAATTTTCATCACGATCTCTCTCTCTCTCTTCAAATTTCTCTTCTTCATGGATTCCTCTCTCTCTCTTCAAATTTCTCTTCTTCATGGATCACCTCTCTCTCTCTCTCTCTCTCTCTCTCTCTCTCTCTCTCTCCGAAATTCTCATCTTTACGACTCTCTCTTTCTCCTAACTTCTCATCTTCACGTGTAATGGGGTCTGTAAAAGCCCGCGTTGCTTAGAGACACAGCGGGGAACCTCTCTTTGGCTCAGGGGTAACGTGCGTGCCTATGAAGAGAGGGGGTACTGAGATCGAACCTCGGCCTGGACAGTGTGATTAATTTGTTAAGTTTCAGTTCGATTATTACATTGGTGGCAGCGGTGTGGATGTGAGGCGAGGCGTGGAGGGCAATGATGCTGGTGTGTTGACAGTCCTGTGAGCTGTCCGGTGTGGTCCGCAGTGCCCCTAGTGGTGGCCTCCGATGCTATGCTACCGTGTGTTCGAAACTGGCCAAAATAATCACCAAGGGGAGAAAAGAGTGATGTAATGGGGTATATAAAAGCCGGAGCTGCTTAGAGGCACAGTGGGGATCCTCTATTTGGCTCAGTGGTATCGTGCGTGCCTATGAAGTGCGAGGACCTGGGATCAACTCTTGGCCAGGACATTGTGATTAAGTTTCATTTCGGTCATTACACACGGCTCACTCTCCTCTCTCTCAAAATTCTCATCTTCACGGATCACCCCCGGAAATCAAACGTACCCTCGTCTTATGGCAATTCGGATCAGCATCACTGAGTGGAATAACTTGTGGCTCCATCTCGACTTTGAATATTTTGCCGAACAAACGCCTACGCCTGATTACAGTTCCAATCAAAACATACAGGAATATCACCACATTTTCCACCACAATAACTATTAAATAAATCACCTCCATGGAACTTGCGGATTTGTTTTGCCGCATATATTGAGGTACGGGTTCCGGCGGCAGTGGGAGGGGCGAAATGGCGGTTGAAGAGTTGCCAGTTAGTCTACCCTTCCAAACTTGGCAAGCAATTTCTTCTTCGTCCTTCTCGTTTTCAGAATCCCCTGGGGTTTTGCAAGAGAGCGAGAGTTTTCTAGTACCATCGGAGAAAACCTCGACCTTCATGATGCTGCAGTGGAGGGTTTCGCGGGAGTCCATTGCATTCTGTGGGGTTGATGTTTGAATCGAAGGCGTGGTTTGTTTCACCGTTTTCTCTCCTTCCATGGTTTCTAGTATCGTGGTTACTTGGATCAAGGGCGTGGTTACTTTTTCATACGATATTTCTGCAGGAATAAAAGAAATTTTATGAGTCAAATGCAGTGAACCCAGGCAATTCAAAACAATATCCCTACTTGAAAAATTCCTAGGAAATTGGATGTTTAGATGGGCTATTTTAAAGGGCTATTTCTCCAGGAACAAAGGTCACGTCAAATGCTGTGTAGATCAGCTGTTTAAAATTTTCTGCATGAACAATACCTTAGCGAGTCAGGAGTGTAGACGAACTATTTAAAGCAATATTTCTGCAAAAACAAAAGCCTGGTAAGCCAAATGCTGTGTAGGTAAGCTATTAAAAACACTATTTCAACATGACCAATAGCTTTGCGAGTCAAATGTAGTGTAGATAAGCAATTAAAAACACTATTTCTACATGACCAATAGCTTAGCGAGTCAAATGTACAGTAGTGTAGATAAGCTATTAAAAACACTATTTCTACATGACCAATAGCTTAGCGAGTCAAATACAGTGTAGATATGCTATTAAAAACACTATTTCTACAGGAGAAAATGCTCAGCAAGACAAATATTGTGTAGACACGCCATGCTACACAATATTTCTACGTGAACAACAGTGTAGCGAGTCAAATATTGTGTAGATGAGCTCTTTAAAACATATCTGCATACAAATAATCTGAAATGTGCACAGTAGAGGGGTAACTCAACAATATCTGCAAGAACTAACAATCCCATGTGTTCTGTAGATGTGGGGGGAGAGAGGGGGCACCCCCCCCTCATTTTAAAGGAATTATTTTAACTGACTGAAGACTTTCTTTTTCTTGGAAATATTTTACCCTCCAGTTTGTGAATCCTGTGAATAATTTGGCTTAATAAATTCATTTTCAATTTGTCATTTTTTTTTTTTTTGGGGGGGGGCATGCAACTATATATCATCCCAAAAATATGGTGACAACACTTTCAAAGTCGCATATTTACATAAATGCTGAAGAACTAATATTTTCCCCTTAATAATGATTATAATTTAGGGAGAAAGTTGTTTCATTATGCCTTACAGTACAGCTGCATGTGGTGAATTAACACAGAATTGCAACGAGATATTATAAAGATCATAAGTACATCTCTTACTTTAAAAATAATATTCATTTTTAAATGAACCAAATGTAATTAAAAGTACGGTGCAGATCACTGTTCCTGTTTTATTAACCTTCCTCCTAATTACATGGGCGTTCCGCTATATGACGCCCCCCCATTTAATTTCCTGGATACGGACCTGCCCCCCCCAAAAAAAAAGTCATATAATATAATAAAAAAAAAAGTTATAATGATCTGTAGACGGGATAAATGTCGTAACTTTAACCACTTCATTCTCTCTCTCTCTCTCTCTCTCTCTCTCTCCAGCCAGATGCCACAGATTTGAACCCTACGTCGTCCTCCCTCATAATGCTTATTTCTCCCTCAGGCTCCTATGACCCACTCTGCTGAAGAAAGTTGTCTGGAGAGAGAGAGAACCACCCACTTCGCCACATCTAGAGAGAGAGAGAGAGAGAGAGAGAGAGAACCACCCACTTCGCCACATCGAGAGAGAGAGAGAGAGAGAGAGAGAGAGAGAGAGAGAGAAACACCCGCTTCGCCACATCTAGAGAGAGAGAGAGAGAGAGAGAGAGAGAGAGAGAGAACCACCCACTTCGCCACATCGAGAGAGAGAGAGAGAGAGAGAACCACCCACTTCGCCACATCTAGAGAGAGAGAGAGAGAGAGAGAGAGAGAACCACCCACTTCGCCACATCGAGAGAGAGAGAGAACCACCCACTTCGCCACACCGAGAGAGAGAGAGAGAGAACCACCCACTTCGCCACATCGAGAGAGAGAGAGAGAGAAACACCCGCTTCGCCACATCGAGAGAGAGAGAGAGAGAGAGAGAGAGAGAGAACCACCCACTTCGCCACATCGAGAGAGAGAGAGAGAGAGAGAGAGAGAGAGAGAACCACCCACTTCGCCACATCGAGAGAGAGAGAGAGAGAGAGAGAGAGAGAGAGAGAGAGAGAGAGAGAGAGAGAGAGAGAGAGAAAGAGAGAGAGAGAGAGAGAGAACCATCCACTTCGCCACATCTAGAGAGAGAGAGAGAGAGAACCACCCACTTCTCCACATCGAGAGAGAGAGAGAACCACCCACTTCGCCACATCTAGAGAGAGAGAGAGAGAGAAAACCACCCACTTCTCCACATCTAGAGAGAGAGAGAGAGAGAGAGAGACTGGATGATGGATGGGTGAGATATAGGCGGATAGACAAGAAAGAGTCAGACGTACAGCGCACCCACCTTCCCCGCACCGATAGCCGCTGGGATACTTTGGGCAGTAGAACCATTCGGCCGAACCCCGTATCTTCAGTTCAATGCTCGTGAACGTGTAGGCTGATTTGAACCGTTTGAACCCCGAACCCAGCTCAATCGGTAACTGTTGCCCGTCCACCGTTACGTTCATCCAGTGCTGAAGGTGACAACGGTGATTGATACGGTGATGGTGACAGATACGGTGATATGGTGATAAGTGATGCGATGGATATGGTGATAAAAGATATGGTGATGTTAACAGTGATATGGTGATAACGGTGATACGGTGACGATATGGTTTCAACGGTGATATGGTGTCGATATGGTGATATGATGATAACATATATGGTGACAACTGAAATGGTGATAACGGATACGGTGAATGATAGTGATAACGGTGACAACTGCTTTTGTGATATGGTGAAAACAGTAATACGGTGATAACGGTGATAGATGTAGTGATGCTATGGTGGCGATATGGTGATAACGGTGATACGGTGACTAGAGTACTAGTGATACGGTGATAGATATACGGTGACGAAATGGTAGCAACAGTGATGATAACAGTAACAGTGATATGGTGATAACGTTGATACGGTGACAACGGTAATGGTGATATGGTGACAAGTGTATTGGAAAGTGATGGTGAAGTGATATAGTGACAAGTGGCAACAGTGCTATTATATGAGTACACAAGTGGTGGAAAGTGACGGTGAACGGTGACAACAGTATCTACAAATAACAGAATACAGTGCTGGTGAAAGTGACAACAGTGTAGGGAAATTGACAACAGAAAATGTATATGGATTAGAAAGTTTATGTGAACTGAAAATTGACAACAGCGAAACATAATGACAAGAATGGTGAATGACGACAATAAGCCATGCACACACGTATAAAAACATCCCCCCGTGGCCCGTACACACACACGCACATGAAAACATTCCCCTGTACACACGCACACACACACACATTACGCCACTCTCATTTGTACTTAATCTCTCTTAACCTGTCATTTTGTCTCCGCCTTATAACTGACCTCTCTCTCTCTCTCCTTAACATGTGTGTGCGTGTGTGTGTGTACTAGTATCTACCAGTCTCTCTCCTTAATCTGTTTTGTGTGTGTGTGTGTGTGTGTGTGTGTGTGTGTTTACTCGTATCTACCAGACTCTTTATCCTTAACCTGTGTGTGTGTGTGTGTGTGTGTGTGTGTTTACTCGTATCTACCAGTCTCTCTCCTTAATCTGTTTTGTGTGTGTGTGTGTGTGTGTGTGTGTGTGTGTGTTTACTCGTATCTACCAGACTCTTTATCCTTAACCTGTGTGTGTGTGTGTGTTTACTCGTATCTACCAGTCTCTCTCTCCTTAACCTGTGTGTGTGTGTGTGTGTGTGTTTACTCCTCTCTCTCTCTCTCACCCTTACCCTTCCGTTCAGTTCGCTATGCCGCAGCTCCACATCATGCCAATCATCGCTCGCCTTTCCATCCAACAGGGTCACATAACCCCCTTCATATAACATCCTATTATACGTAGACTTCACCAGCAGGTACAGGGCAGCCTCCGTGAAATTCGAAGTCGGCCTGAGGCAAAATCGAGCTGTTTTTGGCAGGGTTTCAACGTAATGCATGGTGCGTAGGTTCATTTCCGTCACCCCTCGTTTGCATTCTGGAAGGAAGATGGGCGTTATTTTCGTTCATCTTTGCTTCCCGTCGGCGTGGAGATAGGGATCGTTCCTTAGTAGGGATAGAAATGCGTGGGGAACTTGTCAAGGTCACATGTAAAGGGATAAAGTGTTAAAATAGAGATTGAGAGACGGCACGGGCAAAATACTATAGTTACCCATAATTGTAAGAGAAAACCAATCAATTTCGTATCCATAGAAAATGAGAAAATAAATGATAAACTATGATATTTAACAGAAACTAATAAAACATGTCTATTACCGGATACCGTAATCCAGTTAGGGGTGGCCACGAACAAATTACCTCCATGTCGTCCTTCCCTGTGCCATTTGACTGTCCTTCCTCCAACTCACAACACACCCTTATCTCCCCACTCCATCCTATAATCTCATCCGCGGTCTCCCCTTGCCCCTCTCCCCTCCACCTTACATAAACTCTTCTCGTCAGTCTCCCATTTTCCATATCCTCTCCACATGGCCATACTGTCTCACATCCTGGGCCGACCCTGGCGCTGTGTCACAAGTGTAGGCTACGCGGAATCCCTGCACGGTGTATGTACTGCATTGCCCCACACAGGCTGTTCCTTGCCTGTGGTCGACGGGTCTGCTTCACGAGACTAGGTTCAAGGGATAACAACTGACCCTCTGTACTGTAGACTTGGTTTTATATAGCTTATTACGATTTTTTTCCTTGGTTTATTCTAAATTCCAATATTTAGAACGTAGGACTCGTAGCTTTTGGTGCAACTTACTGAGGACTTACGTAGCTTTTGGTGCAACTTATAAGGACTTACGTAGCTTTTGGTGCAACTTACTATGGCATTACGTAGCTTTTGGTGCAACTTACAAGGGACTTATGTATCTTTTGATGCAACTTCCTTAGGACTTACGTAGCTTTGGGTGCAACTTACTGTGGACTTACGTAGCTTTTGGTGCAACTTACTGTGGACTTACGTAGCTTCTGGTGTAACTTACTGTGGACTTACGTAGCTTTTGGTGCAACTTCCTTAGGACTTACGTAGCTTTGGTGCAACTTACTGTGGACTTACGTAGCTTTTGGTGCAACTTACTGTGGACTTACGTAGCTTCTGGTGCAACTTACTGTGGACTTACGTAGCTTTTGGTGCAACTTACTGTGGACTTACGTAGCTTCTGGTGCAACTTATAAGGACTTAAGTAGCTTTTGGTGCAACTTATAAGGACTTACGTAGCTTTTGGTGCAACTTATTAAGGCCTTACGTAGCTTTTGGTGCAACTTACTGAGGCCTTACGTAGCTTTTGGTGCAATTTGAAACTTTGAATGGGTTCGTGACCATAATGGATGATAAATATGTTGCCGCAGGGCACAAGACAAGAGTGAGAGCAGTGGAAATGAGTTAAGAGGAGCCCATGGAGAGACAGGCTGTCGAATGAGGATATACTGTAAAGGAGCGTTGTGGTGTGGATGTGGATGTGATAGGAAGCGTTAGGAGGAATACACTGAGGGGGTTTGGCCATGTGGAGAGGATGGAGGGTGAAAGACTAACGAAGAGAGTGTATGTGAGTGAGGTGGAGGGGGGAAGATGGAGGGGGAGGCCGGGGATGAGATGGAGGGATGGGGTGGAGAGGTATATGAGAAAGGGGGGTGTGAGTTGGGAGCAGAGTAGTGAAATGGCGGGGGACAGGGCGACGTGGAGGCGATTTGTTTGTGGCCACCCCAAACGGGATTGAGGCGTCTGGCAATAGATAGATAGATAGATAGATAGATAGGTCAGAAATTTTGCATGGAGTAGTTTCAGGGTTTGTGCAATCAAAAATCACTCTGCAATTTCCAAAAGACGCGAAATTTCCTGAAAGAGGTGCTTAGTTCTTGTACAAATTACCTTCTTGTACAAATTACTATGTTCCCTTCCCTTGTACAAATTACCCTCCTGTACAAGTTACCTTCTTTTGTACAACTTCCCTCCTGTACAAGTTACCTTCTTTTGTACAAATTACCCTCTTGAACAAATTACCCTCATGTACAAATTACCCACTTGTACAAATTACCCTCTTGTACAAATTACCCTCATGTACAAATTACCCTCTTGTACAAATTACCCTCTTGAACAAATTACCCTCTTGAACAAAATACCCTCTTGTACAAATTACCCTCTTGTACAAATTACCCTCTTGTACAAATTACTCTCTTGAACAAATTACCCTCTTGTACAAATTACCCTCTTGTACAAATTACTCTCTTGTACAAATTACCCTCTTGTACAAATTACCCTCTTGTACAAATTACCCTCTTGTACAAATTACCCTCTTGTACAAATTACTCTCTTGAACAAATTACCCTCTTGTACAAATTACTCTCTTGTACAAATTACCCTCTTGTACAAATTACCCCTTTCTCTTGTACAAAATTACCCTCAGAGTGTTCATACAGCAGATTTTGAAGGATATGTAAAGTAACGTTTCTCACAACTGAATGTACAGTACTACAGTATAGTGAAAGCGTTTGGACAAGTGGAGGGTCACTCAACTTGATGTTGTGCTGCCTCCTTGTTCCTTAGCCTTTATCATTCTTTTCCTGTGCCTGCCCTCCTCTCTTCCTGTATCTCCCATCTTTCCTGTCACTTCTTATTGCTCTTCTTTCCTTTACAGGTGGCTTTACATTGAGTGACAAGCCAAATGGTTTCCTGTAAGCCAAGAAACCATTTACAACGCTGGGTGGTAACCATATAACCAACCCATACGTGCTCCCTACGTGTCAACAAGTGGGTTGGTGGAGGGTTAGTGCCCCTCTCCGTAAAACAAATAACTCAGTCAAATGGCCACCCCTTATGGGATTATGGCGTCTGGAAATAGATAGAAAAGTGACAAATTCAACTTCCAGCCTACGAAACAGTCGAAAACGTCTTCACATCTTGCAATAAAAAAAAAAATGGAAGTCCATATATGCAAAATATCTTCGCATATATTAAAAAAAAAAAAAAATTCCCATATACAGCTGCTAGTGTGTCTTGGTGCATTGCCCTGTCTTCAAAAAACGGTTAATACATGTGTACACTTATAACAGTTTACACCTCCATTCGTTAATTTTCCTCCTTCGAAAAGAAAGAAATTAGGCTCCCAATCGCTACAAAGCATGAAAAGGGTTATGGGAAGTAGCTATCGACGCAGGGTGGATGCTGGTAAACTAAGCTGTACCCGCAACACACACACACACAAAATGGAGAGCACAAAATAAAGACTATCCCTTATATTACCTGCTTCACCACGCACTACTGGAACACAAAGTACCACAAAGAGCGCCAGAATTAAACACCCACCCTCCATGGCGTCCGAAGACCGACTGAGGAGGAACACGCGACTTAGTACGTTTGCGACACCACTATCGGATTTGGCGCGGATTTCTTCACGATAAGATACGGATTTGTGTTTATCCACGTTTACTGTTCACCAGAATAATAAACAGAACTTCCTGCATTTATTGTTTTTATCGCTGATTTGAAAATGTTGCTGATATTTCGCAGCTTTATTCGGTTGTGTAATGTGCTTTCAATTTGTTTTTCAGTTCCTGGAGAGAGAGAGAGAGAGAGAGAGGGAGGGGGAGGGAGGGAGGAAGAGAGAGAGGCTGTACTTTCGTTCTTTTATTGATCTTTAATGTTCTTTTGTTTACCATTTATATCGTTTATCTGTTAGAGTTGAGGAAGCTCCCTAACACCTTTTCATAAGCGACTTTTTAATACCCCTTACTGTCCTGTTATCACATAAATCCTTCCAATATCGCCCAACACCTTTTCCTAAGTGATTTATTTTGTTTAATACACCTTATTGTCCCATTGTTACATAAATCCTTCCAACATCGCCATAGCATAAATAACTTGCAAAAGGATATTAACCAGCCATATCCAAAAATAAATCGCTAAGGAAGAGGAGTTACGGCCGAAGATCCTAATAACGTCCTCGTATTGAAAGACCTAAATGGGATTATGCTACGGCTCTACATCCTTTCCATAGCACTTCTTCGTGACTAGCATCGTATTCTACTGTTAATAGTCTGCACATTATTTCCATTGCACTTCTTCGTGACTAGCATCAGTTTTGTTAATACTACGGCTCAACATCCATTCCATAGCACTTCTTCGTGACTAGCATCATATTCCACCGTTAATACTACGGCTGTGCATCCTTTCCATAGCACTTCTTCGTGACTAGCATCATTCTACTGTTAATATTACTGTATGCTTCTACATCCTTTCCATAGCACTTCTTCGTGACTAGCATCATACATTGTTAATACTAGGCTGTACATCCTTTCCATAACACTTCTTCGTGACTGGCATCATATTCTACTGTTAATACTACGGCTCTACAGCATCTCCATAGCACTTTTTCGTGACTAGCATCATATTCTGTTTATACTACTGCTCTACATCCTTTCCATAGCACTTCTTCGTGACTAGCATCATATTCAACTGTTTTATATATAGCACTTCTTCGTGACTAGCATCAAAATGTAATCTTGTCTCGCTACAAATCAGCATTCAAGATGGAGAGTAGCGATTTTAAGCTAAGTTAGCGGTCAACACGGAATAGAGACAGACAGACAGACAGACAGAAACGAATCGGGGGGGGCCTGTGCAAAGAAATAAATCGCTATGGAGATTACGTTACGTTTGGAATAAAAAAAAATGGTAAAGAACGAGAGGAAAAAGAAACAGAGGCTTAAAAAAACAAATTAATAAATCGCTGAAAAGATTATGTTACGTCTTGAATTTTAAACAGTCGAATAAAGAACGAAAATACAAGAAACAGAGCCAGAACAAAGAAATAAATCGCTACAGAGACAATGTTACGCCTTGAATTAAAAAATAAAAATAAAATAAAGACCGAAAATATAAGAAACAGCGCCAGAGAGAAGAAATAAATCGCAAAAGGGATTACATTACGCCGTTAAGAAAAAAAAAAATCACCGGAGCGTACAGAACGAAAATAAAAGAAACGCTGCCTTAGAGCAAATTAATAAATCGCTATATAGATTGTGTTAAGGTCTAATAAAAATATATACACGCACATTACGATGTTTCTCTGCCCTAAAAAACAAGGAAATAAATCGCTAGGGAGATTGCGTTACGTCTTGGATTAAAAATATACACATTACGATATTTCTCTGCCCTAAAATGCAAAGAAATGAATCGCTAAGGAGATTGCGTTACGTCTTGGCTAATAAAATATACACATTGCAATATTTCTCTACCCTAAAACTAGGAAATAAACCGCTAAGGATATTACGTTACGTCTTGGATATATATATATATATATATATATATATATATATATATATATATATATATATATATATATATATATATATATATATGTATATATACGCATTACGATATTTCAATGTCCTAAAAATCAAGGAAATGAATCGCTAAGGAGATTACGTTAGGGACAATAAAAACATACACATTACAATATTTCTCTGCCCTAAAAATAAACCGCCAAGGAGATTACGTTAGGTCTTGGCTAAAAACACACATTACGAAATGTCTCTGCCCTAAAATAAGGAAATAAACCGCTTAGGAGAATGCGTTACGTCTTGAACAAAGAAAATAATTTATACACATCACGACACTTCTCCGCCCTAAAAATAAATCGCCAAGGAGATGACGTTAGGGATAATAAAGAATAAAAATAAAACTTAAAAATAATAAAAATAATAAATAATAATAAAAGGTTTAGGATCTGCGTTAATCTTTATTTTTTTCTTTATCGTTATCTTTATCACGAGGCGATAAAGGGGGGCCGTGGTGGGCTTGGTAGGCTCCCGGATTCCTCTTTGTATCTATCTGGGTATCTAGTCGTGTGTATCTATCAGCCAAATGTGTATCTACTCCTTATTTCTGTGCATCTATTTCTGTGTATCTATTTCTGTATATCTACTCTTTATTTCTGTGTATCTATTTCTGTGTATCTATTTCTGTATATCTACTCTTTATTTCTGTGTATCTATTTCTGCATATCTACTCTTTATTTGTGTATCTACTCTATTTCTGTGTATCTACTCTTTATTTCTGTGTATCTGTCTGCTGTTTATGTTCTTTATGTTTGTGTATCTACTCGCTGTCTATCTACCCTATCTCTATCTACTCTGTATATATATATCTACTTTATGTTTTTCTGCTATATATCTACTCTTATCTGTATCTACTCTTTATATCTATCTATTTGTGTATATATCTACTCTGTATCTACTAAACATCTGTATCTACTCTTTATATCTATCTACACTACTATCTATCCACTTCTTATGTTCCTGGCCCGTTATCCCGTCTGAGAAGGTCCCTAACACCTTTTCCTAGGCGATTTATTTTGCTTATTACGCCTTACTGCCCACTTCTGTGTTGCATAAACCCTTCCAGTAGAAAAGGATATTTGCTACCCATATCGAAAAATAAATCGGTAAGGAAGAGGTGTTAGGGAGCTTTCTTTACTGACGAGAATTCGGACGTAGTTCATAGACTTCCTGATCCATCAATAAATAAATAAATAAGTAAATAATAAAATAAAATGAATAAATAAATAAAGTAAATGAATAATGAATAAACTAAATCGATAAATAGGATAAATAAATAAATAAATAAATATTCAAGTAATTAATAAATACCAAAATAAATAAATAAATAAATAAATAATATGAATAAATAAATAATAGAAAAAATAAATAAATAATAAAAGAAATAAATAATAATAAATATGTAAATAAAATATATAAAGCATAATAAAATAGATAAATAAATAATAAAATAAATAAATAAAAAATAGAATAAATAAATAAATCATAAAAGAAGTAAATAATAAAATAAAAGCATAATAAAATAAATAAAACAATAAAATATATAAATAAGAAATAAAATAAATAAATATATATAATAGAATAAATAAATAAATAAATAATAAAATAAGTAAATAAAATAAATATGTAAATAATAAAATAAATAAAAAATAATAAAATAGATGAATAAATAATAAAATAAATAAATAAATAATAGAATAAATAAATAAAGCATAAAAGAAATAAAATAAATACGTAAATAATAAAATAGATAAAAAATTAATAGAATAAACAAATAATAAAATGAATAAATAAATATTGAAATAAATAAATAAATAATAAAAAAGTAAATGAAATAAATACTTAAATAATAAAATAAATAAAGCATAATAAAATACAAAAAAAATAATAAAATAAATAAATAAATAATGAAAGAGGTAAATAAATAATAAAATAAATACATAAATAATCAAAGAAATAAAACATAATAAACTAGATAAATAAATAATAAAATATATAAATAAATAACAGAATAAATAAATAAATAATACAAGAAGTAAATAAATAAAAAATAAATACAAATAATAAAATAAATAAAAATAATAAAATGGATAAATGAATAAAATAGATAAATAAATAATAAAATAAATAAATAAATAATAAAATAAATAAATAAATAATAAAATAAATAAATAAATAACAAAAGAAGTAAATAAATAATAAAATAAATACATAATACAATAAATAAAACAATAAAATACAAAACTAAATAATAAAATAAATAAATAAGATAAATAAAGAGAACTGGCCTAATGCCAATCAGAATTATTACCTACATCAATTACCTGTCCCACCTGAAGTAATTAGGGAAGCCGGAAGTCGGTGCGAATCGATAGCGGGTTACCGATAAGAGCACAGGTAAGGTTGATAAAAATGGATTAGTTCTTATCGGTGTTGAGAACTGAGGTGCTTATTATTACTAGTTACTCACTCGATGCAGTGCTGCTGTCAGGTGTCTGCCCTTTCCTTTCCTCCATCCTTCTTTCCTTCCATCCTCTTCTGTCCTCCTTTCCTTCATTCTTTCCTCGTCCTTCTGCCTACGGGTAACTTTACACTCCCTCTTCTGTCTTTCTTTCCTTCATTCTTTCGTCTTCCTTCTGCCTATGGGTGACTCTACACTGAGTGACAAGCCAAATAGTTTTCTGTACACCAGGAAACCATTTACTTCGCTGGGTGGTAACCATATAACCAAATTTTGGCGCCTGGTGGTTTAGTGGGTAATTATTGCACTCCAGTCTGATTGAGCCGGTGAAGGTTTATATCCAAGGGGTGGTTGGGGCTGATTGCTCATGTAATGCCACTCAGGGATGAGTGAGGCTGGTCACTCTCATCTTAAATGTCAGGACCAACTGCCTAGCCTCGGGCTCCTACGCTCCTCATGGGGCAACGTAGGATAGGATGATGGATGGATGGATGGATTATAGTTGTTATTATTATTATTATTACTATTATTATTATTATTATTATTATTATCATGGTTATTATTATTAGTATTATTATTATTATTATTATTATTATTACCTTGCCATTTTATTGTTATTATCATATCATCACTATCATCATCATCATCTTATTGTAGTACTAGTTGTGGTTGTGGTGGTGGTGGTGATAGTAGTAGTGGTAGTAGTGGTGGTGGTGGTGATAGTAATAGTAGTAGTAGTGGTGGTGATAGTAGCAGTGATGGTGGTGATAGTAGCAGTAGTGGTGGTGGTGAGAGTAGTGGTGGTGGTGATAGTAATAGTAGTAGTAGTAGTGGTGGTGACAGTAGTAGTGGTGGTGGTGATAGTAATAGTAGTAGTAGTAGTGGTGGTGACAGTAGTAGTGGTGGTGGTGATAGTAATAGTAGTAGTAGTGGTGGTGATAGTAGCAGTAGTGGTGGTGGTGATAGTAGTAGTGGTGGTGGTGGTGGTAATAGTAGTAGTGATGATAGTAGTAGTAGTGGTGGTGGTGGTAGTAGTAGTGGTAGTGGTGATAGTAGTAGTGGTGGTGGTAGCAGTAATAATAGTGGTGATGGTAATAGTAGTAGTAGTAGTAGTAATTTGAACGTGACCCTTCTCTACCCGGCCCTCTCAGTGCCACCACGTGAAGGACTCCCTCTCCAACACCTCCATCCGTAACCCATCCCCGTAAGCGACTTATTTCGGACATTACGCTTTAGTATCCCCATTAACAAGCGAGGGGATGACAGGGTGTAATGTTCACAAGTAAATCGCTTAGGAAGGGGCATTAAGAAGCCTCCCCTATCAAAGTAGACACAGATATAAAGTGGTAGATAAAAAAAATAGATACACAGATTCAAGGAGTGTTACACAGATATTAAGACTGATACATAGAGGGTAGGTACACAGAAGGAGTAGATATATGCGTAGTGTGTTTCTCCAATAGATAGATAGATAGATAAAACTGACATCAGAATTAGCAAGAATAAAACATTTGTAAATATATTGTTTATTTGGGTAACAAGATTTACAATACAGGCAGGACAAAATGTTGCTTGAAAATTAACAGAGTCGGTCTTAATTCGAAAATGATATGTTAAATTAAAGATACAAGATTATTATACATCTTCAAAAAAAAAAAATTGCTTAAAACTAATAATAATAATAATAATAATAATAATAATAATGATAATAATAATGATAAATACATCCAACCAATTTGTACAGTTGCATTCAAGTGTTCCATGTCGTGTGCCAGATCTGATTATTTTGGGGTAATTTTGAGTCATAGCGTCCAGTCCTCAACCGTTCCCTAGCTACAACTGCTGATGGCGTTATTAAGAGATAGGCCGTTATATGATGATCGGTAATTAACTCTATAACGGTTGAAATTTGAACCCGTTTTGATACAGCAGTTAAAAGTCAGCCGGAGAGTAAAAACGTTAAGTTGGAGGCACCGTTTGAATCTGGCGGCAATCCGTTCCTCCGATAGAGAAGTCGGTTAATTTTCATCTGACGGAACCTGGCTCGTCTACATCTGCTTCTAGGCTTTGGTTCTCCTTCCCTGCATTAAAGAGAGAGAGAGAGAGAGAGAGAGAGAGAGAGAGAGAGAACACTACACCGGACTCATCTGAACTTTACATGGAGCCACCTGAGTTTCCATCCTGCAGCGGACTGGGTGTTGCAGAGTGACCCAATGAATGCAGCCCATAAAAGTGTGTGTCATTTATACATCTGATGAGCGATTTGCTTTACTTTTGCATTCATGTTAAGCTGAGTTGTTAACCAGACTCTCCTGAAAGTTTGGGTTCTGCAGTTCAAATGCTCTGTTTTTTATGACCTGTCCCAAAATGTGTTCTATACCACCTTCTCTCTGATATGGGCCGTGATTTCTGGTTTCAGGTCTCTGTCTGCGTATTTATTTATTTATTTTTTCTATAAACATGATCCTTCAGATAACCCCACTGATATAAATTTGGGAGATTCAGGTCCAGGGTGTGTTTATGGAGGCCCACTCAAAAGTCACACCGACTCATCAGTGGATCCCCGAACTGTTGCCGCAGCCACAGCAACGTTTGGTTTGAAGTGCGTGGGGCGGCGCCATCCTGCTGGGACCACTGCTTGGGGCCCCACCAGTGATGCCCATACGTCTTCCTATAGTCGCGGCGCACGACTCTGAGGTTGTCATTATCGTACCCTGGCAACCTACCATTCAAAAGTGCGTCCGATTTTGTATCATATTATACACGAATCATATTATGCACGAATATATTATACACGAATAATATTATACACCAACATATTATACACAAATCACATGCGTCTCATACACGAAATCAGACGCACTTTTGAATGGTAGGTTGCCAGGGCACGATAATAACAACATCTGCCGAGGCTTGCATTCATTTTGGGTCACCCCGTATTTCATGGCGAACTCGGGTAATAAACAGCTCGCCACGTTTCCATTTCACTGATATTAACAAGTGAGCGTTAATCACAAATAATGACCTGATCTGGGAAAGCAAGAAACATCACGGAAAACCCAGCAACATATCAGATACCGGGAAGAGACACGGGCGGATTCAACCACAGCCCACGCATCCACACACTTCCGGGTTTATGACGTCACCGTGCCAATGAAGCTCCGGAGTTTCCACACAGTTAGTAACCGATAATCCTGGTGTTTTTATGCCCGTATTCCCGTCGGTTAAGCTCCCTAACACCCTTTTCCTAAGTGATTTATTTTACTGATTACAAGTTACTGTCCTCTTCTGTGTTCCATCAGTCCTTACGATATCACCATATTCGGCAAACATAACGTACAAGAGCGTATCAGCCTGCCATATCCAAAAATAAATCGCTGAGGAAGGGGTGTCTGGGAGCTTCCTTACCCGACGAGAATACGAAAGAGAGAGAGAGAGAGAGGAATCTAAAGACCATAAGAGTTAATAATTTGCCCTAAATGACTAATATTCCTCCTCTTTGTCTCCACTTGCTCTCTCAGTCGCTGTACTTCCTCCATTACCTCTTGCAGCTCCTCTTGCAGTCTCTCCTCCTCTTCTTCCTCCTCCTCCTCCCTCCTCCTGCCTTCTCCTCCCTCCTCCTCTTCCGCTTCCTCCTCTTGTAACCTCCTCTCCTCCTCCTCCTCCCCCTGCAGTCTCCTCTCCTCTTCTTCCTCCTCCCTCCTTCCATCCCCGTGTGCCTCCTCCTCTTCCTCCCTCCTCCTCCTCCTCCTCCCTGGCCGTCTACCTGCGTCACGCCTATTCCGGATTAGATGGTTTGGGAGCGGATTAGGCCTTGAGTTGTTGATACCAAGATTACAACTAAAATTACCGGGATTACCACTATAATTACTGGGATTACCATTATAGTTACCGAGATTACCACTATAGTTACCGGGATTACCACTATAGTTACCGAGATTACCATTATAGTTACCGGGATTACCATTATAGTTACCGGGATTACCTCTATAAATACCGGGATAAGAAGAACTGGGATTAGGATTCAGATAAGGATTAGGATTAGGATAAGGATCATGGTTAGAATTAGGATTAGGCTGATAAGAAGGATTAGGATTAGGATGAAGATCAGGATTAGGATAAGGATAGGAATTAGGATTAGGATTAGGATAGGGATTAGGATCAGGATAAGACTCAGGATTAGGATAAAGATCAGCACTATAGGGATTAGCCGCACCAGAACGTGAACCACTTGGATTAGGATTAGTACAGTGACTCCCAGGATTAGGATAAGGATTAGCACTATAACTTCCAGGATTAGGATAAGGATTAGCACTATAACTTCCAGGATTAGGATTAGCACTATAACTTCCAGGATTAGGATTAGGATTAGCACTATAACTTCCAGGATTAGGATTAGGATTAGCACTATAACTTCCAGGATTAGGATTAGCACTATAACTTCCAGGATTAGGATTAGCACTATAACTTCCAGGATTAGGATTAGCACTATAACTTCCAGGATTAGGATTAGCACTATAACTTCCAGGATTAGGATTAGCACTATAACTTCCAGGATTAGGATTAGCACTATAACTTCCAGGATTAGG
>NC_136976.1:3777500-3782500 GCF_032717465.1 Coenobita brevimanus
CACCGTGGAAAACTTGTAGCTGAATTTCACTCGTACAATATTCATTATCCGTGACAGGAATAACAAGAGTACTTTTTTGATAAGTGGCAAATATCCCCATTCCTTATCACTGTACTCAGCTTTCATTTAATTTGTTTTTTCTTCCTCTGTTCATCTGTTAAAAAAAAGTCTCCTCTTGAATTCCGTCTATATGGAGAGGCATAAGAGGGGGCGGGGCATTTGCCACCCAGCGTACATTATGCAGAAAGTAATGATTAAGTATTGAAATAAGCACGGTAAATGTGATGAAGTTTTTCATTAGTATGTATTTAAAACCTATGGAGCAGAAACACTAAGTAGATCGACATTTGGTCGTGATGTTTAGCCACCTGACGAAGAGGAAGCAAGGATGTGAGGGGAACGCTGGTGTGTGTGGACTGGCAGGAGGGAATTAGCCTAAACTGATGAGTGTACCCTTGAACAATACGTTTTCTCTCAACATCATAGACATTTTCTTCTTTTCGGAATTCTGGGTAGACCACAGTGAAGAGACTACAATTTAGAGAACACAATGTTGAGCTTCTTGGACCTATACACTGTGGGATAGACGGTCAGCGATGGATTTACACTACGGTAGGCCCTGGGCAGGAGAGTCACATGGGGCCCTGCAGCATAACCTGTTACTTTCATATCCTTAAATTACAATACCAATAGTTTTTATACAAATCAGTCCAGGTTCCAAAGTAAACTATGATTAAGTGAAAGAAAAACTAAAATCGCTCTAAAAACAATTCATTAACATCTTCAATTAGCCAATTTTGGGCGCTGTTCTGCTTTTACTCTAACTTGGCCCAGATTTTCGTCCTTTTGCAGCTTATTTCACATTGTACAGTGACAGAATAAGGTAGTTCTACGGCTCTACGTACTTTCCACGGCACTACTTCGTGACTAGCATCCTATTTTGGTGTTAATTCCTAGTCATAGCTCAGCATTCATGAGGGAGAGATGGCAGTTTTAGGCCAAGTTAGAATAAAAGGAGTTTAGTGATAAGAAAGGCACCGAAGGCAGCAGTTTTGTTACAAGTGGAAATGTTGGGAGGAGGAGAGACATAGGGTAACTAGAGCCTTTTTCTGTTCTCTCTATCTACAGTATAACCAGACGCCTTAATCCCGTAAGAGGTGGCCACAAACAAATCGCCTCCATGTCGCCCTGTCCTCAGCCATGTCGCTACCTTTCCCCCAACATACACTCTCATCTCTCATACGAGTATACCTCTCTATTCCACCTGCCACCTCATCCTCGGTCTCCCCCTCGCTCCCCTCCCCTCCACCTCACTCACACACTCCCAGTTAGTCTCTGCATCCTCTCCACACTATTTTTTTCTGTTCTGTGTAGCCAAAAACATCAGAGGAAAAAAATCAAAATTCGTGTCTCTCTCGTCGGGTAAGGAAGCTTCCCTTTCGCCTCTTCCTTAGCGATTTATTTTCCAAACTGCCATTTAATATCCTCCTTTTTCTTATTATGTTTTTTTTTTTTAATTATTGACATAGATTGCTTGAATAAAACTCAGGAACATAGAGCCGAATAAAAAATAAACCGGTACAGAAAAGGTGTTAAGCTTCCTGACCGCACTAGAATTCCGTCCCAAGTGTCCTTCCCTGGGACCATCACCATCATCATCATCATTATCATTATCATCACAACCAACATCATTACCATCATCATCATCATCATCATCACAACCACCACCATCATCATTATCATTATCATCATCGTCATCATCACAACCACCACCATCATTATCATCATCATAACCACCACCATCACCATCATCATTACCATCATCATCACCATCATCATCATTATCACCGTCATCATCACAACCAGCACCATCTTCATCATAATCATCATCACAACCACTATCACCATCATCATCATCATTATCATCACAACCACCACCATCATCATCATCATCATTATCATCATCATATCCAAAACCATCACCATCACCATCATCATCATATCATCATCACAACCACCAGCATCACCATCATCATCATCAGTATCATCACAACCAAAACCATCACCATCATCATCATCATTATCATCATCATCACAACCACCAGCACCATCATCATCATTATCCTCCTCGTCATCATTATCATCATCATGACCACCACCACCATCATGACCACCACCACTATCATCATCATCATCACAATGCACGCTAGGCGCACACCACAGCGAAGCGCGGGTGGCGTTGGGGTGCTTGTCGTAATGCTTGCTGTTTATTATATATATATATATATATATATATATATATATATATATATATATATATATATATATATATATATATATATATATATATATATATACTTGCACTCGCAGACAGAGTGGGTGTTATGTGTTTACCAGTGTGTGTGTGTGTGTGTGTGTGTGTGTGTGTGTGTGTTTACAAAATAATTAGACTTTTTTCGATTTTAACTAAACTTTGTGGCAGAGTTTAGGCTCCATAAAAATAAATCTTTTGTTTACAAAAATAGGTCAAATGAGGTCAAAGGTCAAGGTTAATTGCCAGGTCAGCTTAGATTATTTTATCCGATTTAGCCTTTACTTTGCATCTCATCCTAAGCGATTTATTTTGCTTACTACACCCTAACATTTTCTTCTGTGCTGTTTGTCATTTAAGTATCGTTTTCGTTTTCGTTTTCAAAGGCTCCAACATGCTTGTATGTGTTGGCCTTGGTCACCTAATGGCGGCTCTCCACGCTGCACGATCCATTGCAGCCTCCCTGTTCAGTCCCTTAACCCTGAGGTCACACTTAATGACCTCATCCCATGTCTTTCTTGGTCTACCCCTCATAACCTCACCCCCAATATTAACACTTCTCACCTTCCTCACCCAATTATCATCCCTCATCCTCTCCACACGTTCAAACCATCTCAATCTACCTCTCCTCATCACAACACCAATACACTCCAGTCTCATCCTACCTCTCAACTCTTCCATCGTAAACCCAGCCCCTCCAGGCCTTGGACGCAGGGACGCACTGCACATCCACCGAATCATCGTCATTTCTGTACGTCTGAGCCGGCGAATATCTTCCTCCTTCACTGCCCAGGTCTCACTACCATACAGCATTACACTTCTAACACATGCTGCATACTGTTACATAGCCTATGATTTCATCATCCTTTGTGTAATTTTAACGCACAGTATGCTGCATGTTTGATCACGAGCGTGTTCTGCCTCAGTCCCCCCCTTCTACCGTTATAGTAGAGTAAGTCGTCCTTTCTGTTATTCAGTGCGGGATTGTCAACTCTTTGTCCCCATGGCTTCATTTGCGCGTCCTTCTTACAAGTTGTATCAAGCTCTGCTGGCCCCTATATAATGAGCTCAGTCTCTGCATCATTGCCACTTAGATCTGCTCCTCATTTTGTTCACATCTCTGTCCTCCCCTGTACAGTTATTATTGAGTGCTCAGGAAGTCTCCAACCATCTAGCAGCTGTGTAATTTGAGTATGGCTGTTATTGCATTTTTTCTTGTACTGTATAGCATAGGGTGTTGATTTTAGGCCTAATGAGGTTTTTTTGTAATTTGTGTAGGATTCATTTTGTCAGTTATTTTTAATAATATTTTGTATCTGTAATAATTTATCTTGCATTAACTGAGCATTACCCAGTGTATTTTCATTTTATCAGGGCTGACTTAGATAAATTTACTCATGCTAATTTCGTGTTAATAGAGGCTATTGCAGTTAACCATATATTTAATCTGTTTTTTGCCATTACATTATCCTTATGAGTCCTGAATGTTTTGTTGTTAGTTTGAGCATTAAACTTTAACTTGTAATTTTACCTAACTCTTTTGTTTTGAACCTGGAACTTTACGGGACAGTAGTGATTTTTAGTATTCTCACTTAAAGTGTACATTATCTTTCTCTGTTCCGTAACAATACAAAGACCCCTTAGCACGTAGGGAGAGTCCTCTCAATGTCAGGAGAGGCAAGAGCTCCCTGAACTTCTTCCAACCACTTCTCACCCTAGCCACAGAGCTAGCTCCAGACCCACCTCCAGCACACAACATGTCTCCCAAATAACAAAACTCTTTCACACACTCAAGAGATTCACCAGCAAGTTCAATCTTTTCACGTCTGACAATCTCCACCTGCTCACCCCGACACGCCGTACACATAAAATCAGCATTATCTCGCAATCTACCTCTGATACCACTACATCTCTTATGCACCCATTTATCACACACACCGAACAAGATGGAATTACTTCCCACCCCCCTGTGGCAAACTGGACATGGCCACTCTCCCTCGTCTTTGACAGTACCGCCACCAACCCTAGATATCATCACTTTTGTTTTATCTGCATTTACCCTTAAACCCTTGTGCCCCATACCATCTCTCCACTTCCTAAACCTTTCCTCCACCTCCCTTTCGTTCTCTGCAATCAACACCAAATCATCAGCATACAACAACTCCCACGGGAGTCCGTTTCCAAAGTCACGTGAAAGGGCTTCAAGTACCATGATAATCAACATGGGACTCAAGACTGACCCCTGATGCACACCAACATTCACGGAAAACTCATCACTCAAATCTCCATTCACTCTTACCTGGGTGTGAGCACCCACATACATAGCCATAACCACCCTAACCAGCCACTCCTCCAAGCCAAGCTTTCTCATTGCCCACTTCACTACCTCTCTAGGGACTCTGTCAAAGGCCTTTTCCAAATCAACAAAAACAAAATAAAGATCCCTTCTCCTACCAATATATTTTTCCTGAAGCTGTCGAACAATGAATATAGCATCAGTGGTCCCCCTACCTGGCATAAACCCAAACTGCATCTCATCAATATTCACTCTTTCTCTAATAATACCTTCTAAAACTCTCTCCATTACCTTCATTATCTGATCTAAAAGCTTTATACCTCTATAATTTCCTCTTTCCAGGGCATCACCCTTCCCTTTATACACATTTACAATTACACTCTTCAGCCAATC
>NC_136976.1:3785000-3787500 GCF_032717465.1 Coenobita brevimanus
TGGTAGTAGCAGTGGTGGCAGTTGTGGTAGTGGTAGTAGCAGCGGTAGTTGTGGTAGTGGTAGTAGCAGCGGTAGTTGTGGTAGTGGTAGTAGCAGTGGTAGTTGTGGTAGAGGTAGTAGTAGTGGTGGTAGTTGTGGTAGAGGTAGTAGTAGTGGTGGTAGTTGTGGTTATGGCATAGTCGGTTTGTTATCACCTGAGAGAAGTGGCCCATGAATTTGATTGAGTCTCCTTGGTTACTAGTCAAATCAACCCTCCAGTCTGCCTACACTTGGCCATCAACTGAGCTTTGTCGGGGTACTCTCTCTCTCTCTCTCTTTCTTTCTCTCTCTCTCTCTCTCTCTCGTTAGTGATGGTATTCTAGTAAAGAGAGAGAGAGAGAGAGAGAGAGAAAGAGAGAGGGGTAACAGTGTACAAGGGGCGGACCTCTGGGTATTAACTGACCTCTCTCTCTCTCTCTCTCTCTCTCTCTCTCTCTCTCTCTCTCTCTCTCTCTCTCTCTCTCTCTCTCTCTCATAAATATAATCAAACTCAATTTATTATTATTATTATTAGTAGTAGTAGTAGTATAGCAATAGTAGTAGTATAAGTACGGTAGTAGTAGTAGTAGTAGTTGTTGTTGTTGTTGTTGTAGTCGTAGTAGTACTAGTAATAATAATAATAATAATAATAATAATAATAATAATAATAATAATAACCCAAATTAATAACCTCCTCTCCTTAATTTACCGCCTTGAAATTGT
Organism: Coenobita brevimanus; assembly: GCF_032717465.1. Taxonomy (NCBI): domain Eukaryota; kingdom Metazoa; phylum Arthropoda; class Malacostraca; order Decapoda; family Coenobitidae; genus Coenobita; species Coenobita brevimanus. The sequence goes on from NC_136976.1 coordinate 3,785,742, forward strand.
AGTGTTCCCAGGCTAGTCTTAATCCAGATCAATAAATAAATAAATAAACATAAATAAATGAATAGAAACTCCAATCGTCTATAAGGGATTCGAATCTATAGGTATAAGGGATTCGAATCTATTGGTATAAGGGATTCGAATCTATTGGTACAAGGGATTCGAATCTATTGGTATAATGGATTCGAATCTATTGGTATAAAGGATTCGAATCTATTGGTAAAAGGGATTCGAATCTATTGGTATAAAGGATTCGAATCTATTGGTATAAGGGATTCAAATCTATTGGTATAAGGGATTCGAATCTATTTGTATAAGGGATTCGAATCTGTTGATCTAAAACTGCTAGACCACCAGGCTACCTATTACAATTTATTTTTCTTGAGAAATGCTTAGGTCTTTTAAAACGTATGTATGGTTGGTGGAGAGGGACGCCTTCACGTGGTGGCACCGATATGACTGGGCGGCTCCACTGCCTGGTTTAACGTCCCTCACTCCCCTCCCTATCCCCCAAAAGGAGGATGGTGGACTGCAGGAGGAGGATAGTTTCAGCCAGCAGTCCACTGGGTTCACATTTCGGATGAACCTGGTACTACAACAACAACTAGGCTACTGCTACTACTACTACTGCTACTGCTGCTGCTACTACTACTACTACTACTACTATTACTGCTGCTGCTGCTACTACTACTACTACTACTACTACTACTACTACTGCTGCTGCTGTTGCTGCAGCTGATGATGATGATGACGATGATTCTAACAGTAATAATGTAATGATAATAATAATGATAATAACAATAATAAAAATAATGATAATGATAATACCATAGTACTGCTGCTACTACTACTACTACTACCATTACTACTACTCCTACTACTATATTTCTCCTCTTTCTCCTCCTCCTACTACTACTACTACTATTACTACTACTTCTACGTATTTTTCCCGTATTTTTTCTTAAAGACATGAGAGAATAGAGACAGCTTTACAAGAGTCAAGGACCAAAGTGAGGAAGTAAGGACTGGTGTGACTGATTCTCTCTCTCTCTCTCTCTCTCTCTCTCTGACCTTTTCCATTGTCAAGGAGAGAGAGAGAGAGAGAGTGTGTAAAAATGTGGAGAAGAGAGGGAGGGAAGGGGGCGGCGGGACAGGGGGCGTGGCAAGGATAGAAAGAGCACCAGCCATCTTTGTTTACATCGCCTGGCGGGAGAATTTGAGTTTGAGAAGATTCGGCTCATTAACATTTTTTCTCCTTAATTTTGTTTAGTACACACTATAGAATATCAATTTTAACTCAAATACATGCAGTAAAAATTGTTAGTTTCACTGTTTGATTTTTTTTTTTTATACGTTTCCGAATTCGACGGCCACCGAAGTTACATAAATACTTCTTTAAAGCTGTTTACCACATTCACGGTCTTTTTTTTTTTTTTTTCCCTGTTACTTTAAGGTCCGTGTGCGTGTGTATATGTGTGTGAAATGAATGTGTGCACCTCTCTCCCTTGACACACACACACACAAAGACCACAGTGCTTCTCTACCCTTTTTTGGCTTCGTTCCAAATTCCGTCCTGAATGTGACCCCGCCAACTTGCACACGGACCGTCTCCCTTCCTGTCATGTAACCGTATTCACACGTTCGGCTCCTATGACCCACTTTCGGCTGAATAAAATCGTCTGGCTGGAGTATTTCCCGTCCTTATTCCCAAGCACCTCTTCCTTAGCGATTTATTTTTGGATATGGCTGGCCAATATCCTCT
>NC_136976.1:3792500-3990000 GCF_032717465.1 Coenobita brevimanus
ACCCGATCCATACGCGTCACTCCACACATACTCCTCAGACACCTCATCTCCATTACATTCAAACTTTTCCTCTCTGCTACACCCATATTCCATGTTTCAGCCCCATATAACGCAGTCGGTACCACAACACCCTCATACAGCCTTCTCTTTACATCCATTCTAAGCGAACGACATTTAAACACTTTTTTCATTCCTCCCAGCACCTTTCCTACTTCATTTATTCTAAACTTCACTTCTGAATCTATTCTTCCATCCACAGCAACATGTGACCCTAGATATTTAAAACAATCTACCTCCTCAAGCAACTCACCATTCAAAACTATATTCATCCCCCTACTATCTATCAACCTCGTACACTTCATCACTTTACTCTTATTCTCATTTACTTTCAATTTCCTCCTTTCACACACCCTTCCAAACTCCTCTACCAACTGTCTCAATCTCTCCTCTGAATCAGTCACCAGTGCAGTATCATCTGCAAACAGCAGCTGCTTCAGATTCCACTCTCCACCATCAACATTCACCAGACTCAGACCTCCACCTAAAACTCTTGCATTCACCTCCCTTACAACACCATCCATGTAAATATTAAACAACCAAGGCGACATCACACATCCCTGTCGCAGCCCCACTCTCACGGGAAACCAATCACTCACAGCATTTCCCACTCTTACACACGCTCTACTATTTGCATAAAAACTTTTCACCCCTTTTAGTAACCTACCATCAAGTCCATACAATCTTAAAACAGTCCACAAAGCCTCCCTATCAATTCTATCATACGCTTTCTCTAAATCCATAATGCCCAAAACACATCCTTGCCTTTCGCTAAATACTTTTCACACACTTGTCTCACAGCAAACACCTGATCAACGCATCCCCTCCCTCTCCTAAAGCCACACTGCTCATCACCAATCACTCCCTCTGTACCCTCTCTAACTCTCATAATTAACACTCTACCATAAACCTTACCTACAACACTCAACAGACTTATACCCCTAAAGCTAGTACATTCATACTTATCACCCTTGCCTTTATACAATGGGACCACACAAGCACTTGCCCAGTCAATTGGCACCATACCTTTCTCAAAACACACATTCAATAATCTTACTAACCAGTCAACAATAGTCACTCCACCACCCTTCAGGCATTCCACAGCACACCCATCCATACCTGCAGCTTTCCCTGTTTTCATCTCCTTTACTGCCTTCTCCACTTCCTCCTTCGTGATCAAAGAATCATTCAACTCTCCCAACACATTTATTCCTTGCACCCTTCCATCCGCCACAATCTCAGCCACCCTTTCCTCCTCTACATTTAACAATCTTTCAAAATACTCTGCCCATCTCTTCCTTACTGCATCCATCTCAACATCCTTCCATCCTCTGATTTTACCCGTTCTTCCTTCCCAGACTCTCCCTTTCGCACCCTTTTCACCTCCTTCCAAAACATTTTCTTATTCTGTTGAAAATTCTCTGTCAGCCGCCTACCCCACCTCTCATCTGCTGCCACTTTAGACATTCGACTGATGGTTCTCAAAATCTTTTTCATCCTTGCCTGATCCTCAACCCGTCCACCAAGTCTGATCAAAATCGCATCAAAAACCGCGAGAGAGAGAGAGAGAGAGAGAGAGAGAGAGAGAGAGAGACCCTGCTCAGTGATAACAATGACATGAAATGGGGTTAAACAGGCAGATAGATAGATAGATGGATAGATAGACTCGATCGATAAACAGATAGATACCGTAGATAGATTGATAGATGCACACTGGTTCAGCCGATTGAGAGATAAGTAGATATAAATAGATATAAATGGCCTGGCGGACGTGATGCAGATAGATAGATAGATGAGTAGATAGACTGATAGAAAAATGCGTAAATAAGTGACAAATAGGTAGATAAATATAACCAAAGTGAGAGAGAGAGAGAGAGAGAGAGAGAGAGAGAGAATGTGGTGTGATGTAGTGTAGTGTGGTGTGGTGTGGTATAGTGTGATGCGGTTTAGTAAGAAGTGGTGTGGTGTTGTGGTATTGTGTGGTGAGAGATGGAGCGGTGTACTTGGTGGTGAGATGTGCTGTACTGTGGTGTGATAGGTATGGTATGATGTGGTGTTGTGTGATGTGGTAGGGTGATATGTGGTGTAGTGGTGTGGTAGAAATTGGTATGATATGGTGTAATATACAGTGCAGTGTGGCGGTGGTGACAGCGTGGTATTATAGTGTGGTATGGTTCTTCAGTTTATTATAGATTTGAGAGAGAGAGAGAGAGAGAGAGAGAGAGAGAGAGAGAGAGAGAGAGAGAGAGAGAGAGAGAATATGAACGTAAAAGTTGTAAGCAGCCTCACACCTCCTACGCCACAGAAGCAGAGAGACCACTACTTTGGGCTCCATCTCTCGTCTGAATAAAAGGCCTTGTTTCAGCTGAAGTAAATAATTTGAGTTATCAGTGTGGATCTGTCAGTCACGTTTACTAGAGCTGTCAACTTCCCTCTGCGGCGTGTTAAATACTCGGCTACATTATGCAAACGTCACCAACGAATTACAGAAAAAATAACACATTACGCTATTTATAGTTTTGGAATTATATATACTGAGGTATATATGCCAATTCGCTGCCCATCACGTTTTATACTGAGCGCGATAACAGTTTTACTCATACGCAGAAAGTTCTAAATTTGTGTCGGTAGTGTTTGGGTAATTGACCGTACGGTTCTGCACTGTCACTTGCCCCTTCTAAATTTACCCTCATTGCACCGAGATTACTTTGTTAACTTGAAGGATTGAAACTAATTATCATATAAAGACAGTCGTGCTGATTACAGCGTTGAATATAGTCCATGTTTTGATTTGCATTATATTAATAAAAACCTAGAAGAGGAGAGATCAGAGGATACAGATATGATGAAAGTTCATAATACCGAAATTATTTTGATAACTTGGGGCTTTAAAACCATTCACGTTTGTGCTGACTAATGGTGCTGGCGATATGAATGGAGTTCGGGGTCGAATGTGGTACGTGTTTTGCCGCATAGTAAAATAATTAAAGGCTGGAGTAAGAGAGATCAGAGGGTAAGGATACGATGGTGGATCAATGAGAAATCTGACAGAGGCTGCTCAGTTGGCAGCCGCGGTGCACTCATCCCCTTCCGCCACGGAAACTGCGCCTTTAAGCATTCCCATTTAACTCAAAATCAGGAGACAATAACTAATTACTATCAAATATTTGATTTTCCATAGTAGAAATGTGGTAGTCAGTTTGAAGAGCTGTAAGATAGAGGTTGTAATAAGTAGGCGGAGGAATACACAGAGGGCGGCCTCCTAGACTTGTCACCGAGGCGGACATATTGGATAGTGTTGGTCTCGCTGTGTGAGGCTCTGGATGGGTGGCGATAGCTCATAATAACCCCTTTACCGCCGGATTTTTCGCCTCTCTCACCCCCCTGCATCCGTCTCAAGATGTCGCAGTCCTTACCAATACGATTCCAGGAGCATCTACAGGTAAAATGGCTGAAATATGAAAAGGGGGGAGGTCATGATCTCAAAACACCCTCTGACCGTCATATGATAAGGCGATCCCACGGGAGGGAATTAGTGAGATCCAGCCGCTAGTTCCTAATCCCACACTCACCCAGGGCCCGACAGGTGCTCTGGGGGATTAGGGAAAGGAGCGGGTGGCTGGGGAGTCTGGAAGTGACGGGGAAATGACGATGGGTGGGCGTAGGGGGTGCCAGGTGGTTGGGTGGATTGCATTTCCTGTCACGAGATTTTTGCTCATTTCTCAGCCTTCCCGGTTGTTTAAAATCCCAAATCCGTTCCCTAAATATCCGACCAGTTGCTAGAATGGCCACAGAACCGCTAGAACCACATAGGAGGAGGGAGGGGGCTGAAAAATGCATAATTATGAATGGATGACCAAGTGAAAGCAGACATCAGTGACGAAAAGGTGGAATTTGCCGGTAGAGTGAGATTCATCCCCAAAATTTCGAGGGCGCGGCAGTATAAGGGTAGCATTGAACATTTGAACCCAAATTTTGAAATCCTGAAGGTAGAGTGAGGTTGGTGGGTTTGGATGGATGTATTCAAATTCATCATCATCATCCAGTCAGTGATCACCTTTGTTATACGTGGGGTAGTTTGATGTAGAAATTAGTAAAAGAAGGTATTGCTCATAAATACTTTAATATACCACACCTCTATTTGAAGGTAAATTTTTACAAGTTGCCAATACACCCTCACAAGTTAACCTAACCAAACAGACCTAACCTACCCATTTGAGCATGATTTCAAGCATTCAGATTTCTGTGAAACATGATTAAAGACTCAAAATTATGAGATCCCTAGTTTAACTCATATTTGCCATGGCTACTTTTCTATATTTCAAATGTGTAGTAGCGGTGTGCAGTTTTAAAGAGAAAGCATTACAGCAGAATATTAGCCTATGATATTTAAATTCAAAGTTTTGGTGACTAGGTTAATTTTACTGTTAACATTATTTGACAAGGAAAGGTCTTTCAGGTATAACTTTAGAAGTAACCAACATTACCAATTTTCATTATATTACGTCCCTGAACTATTCTAACTAAGACTTACCTTTTAAGCCTAGTTTGAGTTGGGGGAGCAAATTTTGTAGGGGTAGTCATATAGTGGCTTAGGTTAGGCTGTCGCTCAGTAACGGATGAATGTTGCGCCACATTGGCTGGTGCAGGCTTGTGCATTCGGTCTATGTCAGGCCCTAGGTTAGATCAAGTTAGGTTTGGGTTAGTTTAATGCAAAAAAGTGTGTTTTTAATTAATTGATCTTGATTTTGGGGAATAAACTCATTTTTGGAAATCTTACTCAAAATTCCAAAAGGGGGATTTTCCCCCCAAAATGAAGGTCAAAACTATTTAAAACACAGTATTTTGCATTGAAAAACAAAAAAATAATAATAAAAGAAAACATTGGTTACTTCTAAAAATTTACCGTCTTTCATATTGACGAGGTTCACTGTGGGTATATATCTCCCCTCCAGTTTAAAAAATATAACTGAAATTGAGTATACTGTACTTGTCAGTAACTCTCCATTTTCAAGTCTCGCAGTGATCAGTGTAGTGGAAATCCTCAGAATTTGTAGCAAGAATAGCCCTGGACTGGTTTTGGTTGGTGACCTTTTCAATATTTTATCATACCAGTCCTTAGAGATGTTCTGGTTATGTGGAGAGGATGGAGGAGAGACTGACTAGAAGTGTGTGTGTGAGAGGTGGATGGGGATCGGAGATGTAAGAAAATGGAGGAATGGAGTACAAAGATGAATGGTATAAGAGGAGGGGGTTGGGGGAGCAGGAGACCAAGGATGAGATGGAGGAATGGAGTGGAGAGAGATATAAGAGGGGGGGGTGACATGGAGGGGGGGCAATTGAATGACAGAGGATGGGGTGACTTGGAGGCAGTTTGTTTGTGGCCACCCCATATTCGAGTAACGTTCGTGGCTGTACATAGAGAGACCAGTACCTCGCCACTAAGAGTCAGTAGGTGGGCAGATGTTCATATGTTCAGGCTGATATTCCTTCATTTGTACCAGGTGAGGGGAATTACTAGTTTTCCGTTAAAGATCTTTGAATAAGTAAAAAGGACAGATTGTAAGGGATAATATGGAGTTATATTAATATCTGTAATGAACACTAATTGAACTGCTGTAATATAACCAAACCCATACATATCCTAACCTTGCTGTGCCTCAACAATTGTACCTTATCATTCACCTGTCTGACGTAGTTTAACATCCTGTTCTGTGCTAACCTGACATAACCTTGCTGCACCAAATCTAACATAACTTTTGCTTAGTGTGGCCTTACCTGACCTAACCTACTCAAACCACACCACACCTCACCACATCCCTTTTTTCCCCTCTCCTCACCACACCACACACCACATCTCTTATCTCCATGTTGTCTATCTATCTATCTATTGCCAGACGCCTCAATCCCGTTTGGGGTGGCCACAAACAAATCGCCTCCAAGTCGCCCTGTCCCCCGCCATTTCACTGCCCTGCTCCCAACTCACACCCCCCTCTCTCATATACCTCTCCACCCCATCCCTCCATCTCATCCTCGATCTCCCCCTCCCTCTTCCATGTTGTGCTAGGGTTAATGTTGATACACTGTATGTCTGTCTATTTTTGCCAGCTGCCTTAATCCTGTAAGGGGTGGCCACATATAAATCACCTCCACATCCCTCTGTCCTGTCACTTGTCTGCCCTCCCTTCAACTCTCTCTCCCAAATTATATCTCCACTTCATTCTTGTGATTTTATCTTTGGTCTTGCCCTTGTCCATCTTCCCCTCTACATACATTCACATACATTTTTCTAGTCAGTCTCTCATTTACAATCCTCTCATGTATGGACACTTGTAATTTCTTGTTTAAACCATCACATTTATTTTGCAATTTTTTTTTTTTTTTTAACCATTCTTTGTCTGCATGTCATGTATGTTTCCAGAAGCAGAAACAGAACTAGCATTTCTATATTTGTTACCAGTTTTTAAAGTACCTGTCCTGCAGTTTTCATGGTCCTTCAGCCAGTCTGAATTGTTGCTAAAATGTTTTCACTTTAACCTGGTCTAAAATTGCCTTCTCTTTGCATTGAATTCTGAAGTGCAGCAATATTTTAAGCTTAAAACTCAGTCCTAGTCACGAAAAAGTGCTATGGAAAGGCTGTAGAGTCGTGGTATTGTCTTTTCCTGCCACTGAACTGCACGGAATAAACTGCAGAATGATGGAAATCTGGGCCAAGTTGGAGTAAAAGGAATATAGTACCAGAGACATTTATAATTAGTCCGTTTAAGGTTTTTATGACACTTGTATAGCGAAAGGATATTTTTACCAGCCTGGTTTAAGGCTAGCTGTGTCCACGTTACATACCCAACTTCAAGGACAGTAATGAGCTTTGAGATGAGCTGTGACAAATTACATATCCAACTTTAATATAAGGACAGTAATGAGCTTTGAGAGACCTGTGACAAATATGGTAGTGATACATATCCGGTACCCTACCAGTTTATTTTCCCGACATAAGTAGGGGGCGCGAGGTATAAGAAAATAATTTAGTTTGCTCTGATATGTTTCACCTTATTGGGCACTTCAGTAATATATAACAAAATTTTCCATATTTTCATGAATATTTAGGACAACATAATCTTGGAACATAGGCTAAGCTGCGAAATATCATGACATCTTGGTGGAAAATTACAAAGAAATATTGAATGTTCATGTGCAGTATTGGTTAAGCATAAAATGAGATTGGATCAGTATTTGCTTCTCGTGCAGGGACATCATAAGAAACACAGAAGACCATTAGTTTCCCATTAAAGTTGAAAGTGGAGGGAGCAAGTGCATTCAACTCTGCAGAAAAAATACGGTAATCAAAATGTGATTATCCACTGATGAGAGAAACTTGTTGCCTAAACTGTTGAGATCAAACCCTTTAACACACTGACAAGAATTTAGGTGATTTTAAATTTTATGCTTGCTATTCGCAGTTTAAACATTTGGTAGCAGTAAGAACACAAGTACTGTAATAATGGTTGGGGGTGAAGAATTTTGTAATCATTGTAGGTGTTATTGTCATACTGGTACATTTTGTAATCTGTAATTTCATTTGTTTTGAAGTTTCAAGGTTGAAGATGATACCGGTAGTTTACCTTAACCTTCTGAGGATTTAAAAAAAAAAAAAAAAGTTGGTCAGTGTAGTGTACGCATTTCAAAATTTGAGGACTTTTTTTTTGGGGGGGGGGGCAGATAGCGTGAGAAGTACAGTTTAATTAGTTTAAGGTTTTGCCGTCAGTCCCTAATTGATCTATCCCATGAAAACCTCAACATGCCTTCTTGTGACTGTTATGTCCTGAAGTTTTGCCTTTGCTGAATAAAATTATGTCCAGTACAAGAATAAGACCTGAGAAATTACTGTTGAAAGGTGTTTGTTATTCAGTCTCATCCTTTCAGTCCAAAGACTCCCTAAGATTAGTAGCTAAAATTGTAGGGCAGAATTTTAAGAGAGAGCCACTGTACTGCGTAAGATTTCTGCATGTTGTGACGCGAGGAGGAACAGTACAAACATTGAAGGCAAACTGTGAAGACGTACGGTATATAACAACGGTACTTGAAGTGTATGTCTTGACTGTCATGGGTAACAGTACAAGACATTTAAGAAAGTACTGTGACATTGTGTAATAAATGGAATATATGTTGTGCTGTGAGGGTCTACATAACAGGCATTGAGAGTAGTGGGCGTTGTGAGTGATGTGCAAATGATGAAAGTATGTGTTGAGTGATGTGCATGTGGTGAGAGTGGGTTGAGTGATGTGCATGTGGTGAGAGTGGGTTGAGTGATGTGCATGTGGTGAGAGTGGGTTGAGTGATGTGCATGTGGTGAGAGTGGGTTGAGTGATGTGCATGTGATGAGAGTGGGTTGAGTGATGCTCATGTGGTGATAGTGGGTTGAGTGATGCTCATGTGGTGAGAATGGGTTGTATGATGTGCATGTGGTGAGAGTGGGGTGAGTGATGTGCATGTGGTGAGAGTGGGTTGAGTGATGTGCATGTGGTGAGAGTGTGTTGAGTAATGTGCATGTGGAGAGTGTGTGTTGAGTGATGTGCATGTGGAGAGAGTGTGTTGAGTGATGTGCATGTGGAGAGAGAGGGTTGAGTGATGTGCATGTGGTGAAAGTGTGCTGTGGTTTGAGGGGTGTGATGGTAAGCTGTATGCTGAGGACGAGGTGAGTGTTAGTGTGAAAACCAGCAATGCATAAAATTACCATCTCTCTATTGAATTCTGAGCTGTATTAACGCTAGAATATGGAGCTAGTCACAAAGAAGTGCTGTGGGTAGGGTGTATAGCTGCATTCCCCTATTCTTCCATTGAGCTACAGGAAATAAGTTGTAAAAAGAGCAAATCTAGGCTAAGTTAAGTAACGACAGTGTGGGCATAGAATTATCACTCCATGTTAAATTTCGAGCTGTAACCAGACATTAATGCCGGACTTTGGTGCTGCTCACAAAGAAGTGTTGTGGAGAGGGTATAGAGCTGCAGTCCAGTCCAGTTCTGCCATTGAGCTGCAGGAAATAAAAGAGGAAAATACAGTAAAACCTCTACAATTCGGCATAATACGTGCAAGCCTTGCCGAGTTGTAGGGATGAACTTTAAGCTCCCCTCTCCCCCAGCGCGCGCGCACACACACACACACACACACACACACACACACACACACACACACACACACACACACACACACACACACACACACACACACACACACACACACACACACACACACACACACACACACACACACACACACACACACACACACACACACACACACACACACACACACACACACACACACACACACACACACACACACACACACACACACACACACACACACACACACACACACACACACACACACACACACACACACACACACACACACACACACACACACACACACACACACACACACACACACACACACACACACACACACACACACACACACACACACACACACACACACACACACACACACACACACACACACACACACACACACACACACACACACACACACACACACACAAGGAAAAAATGGAAAGAAATTAAAAGTTTTTACAATAAACAGTAAAACCTGCCTTACATGATTCCATGCAGTCGTAGGGTGTATTCCAGGCACGGAGGAGGACTTTTGGTAGTTTTTGGAGGTGTTAGGGGGGCTCAAGATCACTTTTGGGCACATCTTTACTGTACTGTACTTGACACTGAACACTGTGTAAAGCATATTTAGCCTAATGCTATAAAGGCCATACTGTAATGTATTTATGACTTGTACTGTACTGGGGAACTAACCACTTAACACTTAAACATTACTGTACAGAACTTATTCACTAAACACTGGGGTAGCACTGGGAGATGCCATGGTTAGCTTCTGCAGGTACAATCCACTTAAGAGTGCCTAACACTTAGTCACTAGCAGAGCGAGTGAGGAGAGAGTGCAACACGGGCGGCGGACTAAGGCAAACTGGCCCACACGTGGCACGCAACAGGCTTTGTTTACATCCCCATGCACACGTGATGCCGGGTTACTCTTGCTGAATGTCGGTACAAGTCGGCATCTTACCGAGTTGGGGGGACTTTTGCCGACTCTCTTTCTCTCATGAGTGCATTTTTGGGAATTTTTTAATTTTGATTTTTTAAATGAATATTTTGGAGCCTTCCTGAGTTGTAGAAGTTTCCGACATGAAGGATGCCGAATTGTAGAGGTTTTACTGTAGCCTACTTAAATGAACTCTAATTAGATTCCCTTCCCTTGCAAAATTGTTACCTCACTTCCAAACACTCCAGCCCTGCAGGGGCTCCGTGTCACCGCCTGTGTTGTGATTTGACCCTCACACTGACATTGAGTTGCTGACCAAAATTGTGTACTCCCCAAACTCCTCCTCTTTGGAAATTTCCTCCCCAGATTAGTTCCCCCCAAACTCAACCCACAGCTGTTCAGGTCCAACTATTACCTGGTACAGATTTTGTTTTGAATGGAGGGCACCTGTAGTATGGTGTATGGATTTATTTTTTTTTCTGTTTTTTCCAGTGCATATTTCTCCCATCCTTTAAAAAAAAAAAAAAAAAAAAAAAAGTGTGGAAAAGTTGTTTATTCAGAAAAGTTTCAGCCATACTTGGATTTTTTTTCCCTGCATAAATATCTTTTCAGTATGTGGGTGTAATTTTTCCATTCGAACAAGTGTTGCCATGAAAAAAATTACTATGTATACTGTATATGCATTATTTTTTTTTATTATTATTCAGTGTGTCATTATTATATATACTGTAGTTAGTGGCATTATTATTTTTGTTATTATTATTATTACTGTATTTTTCAGCTCACCAATGTTGGGATACAAGCGTCCAACATTGGGTTCAACACCCTCACCATGGAGTCGGATAAATTCATCTGTGTGCGCGAGAAGGTCGGGGAGACAGCGCAGGTGGTCATCATTGACATGGCGGACCCCACCAACCCCATCCGACGCCCCATATCGGGAGACTCCGCTATCATGAACCCCGCCTCTAAAGTTATTGCGCTCAAAGGTAAGTAGTATCGAGTGTATTCCTGTGGGGTGAGGGAGGTTAGGAACGTCTCAGCTTCAGTTCTGTACATTCAAACCCCCTTGTACAGTCTCCCATGATTCAGTTGTTTACTCGTAGGATCTTAATGGTTTAGCACCTCCCCCCTTGCCTATTTGTTTTATTTTATTTTTTTTATGCTTTATTGTCATTTTTTTGGTTACTTGAATACTACCATCCCCAATGAATTATATACTTTTTTTTTTTTTTTTTAAATTGCTGTTTTTGTGTATAGTTGCTACAAACCCTGTTGAAGTACCTTATTTATTTATTTATTTTTTTGTACGATTGCCATTTTTGCTTATACAGTACAGTTATTACAATCCCCCACAAAGGACTTTAAAAAAATATATGAGATTACGATGTTCTGCCCATACAGTCACGGTGATCCCATGTGAAGCCCTTTTTTTTTTTTTTTTCATTATTATTATTGCCATTTTCATTTGTGTAATTGCTGGTATCTCTGCATTCAATATACGAGTGATCATTATACGATTATCCATGAATGTAACCCACTTGTATGGCCAGCTTTGAGTGTTCTGTAGTGGTTTATCTTGCATTACACATTTTTTTTTTGTTTTTTAATGGTATTTACTGAAGTTTCATATCAATTTGTTCTCCAGGGTAAGGGGTGGGTAGTATATTTTTGTGGGTTTAGGGAACATCTCACTTCTCAGCATCTGTTCTGTCAAGGTTAAAATGGATTGTACAATTTTTATCGTGTTATGTCCTTTGCATTGTTTTGTTGTAAGGGTGGGCTTGGGTTTTATTTTTATAAGCTTAGGAGGCCTTGACATCTGTTGTGGTGCATTCTTCATTTTGTTATTATTATTATTATTATTATTATTTAGTCTTGTGTCTTATCTGTAGCAAAGGTTTATATGCACCTTGAGATTAAAATTGACTAACTTTGTTCAGACCTAGATATAATGCAGCTGTATAGATCATTGATATCATCAGACCCCACCTGTGGTTGATTTTATTTCTTGATGTGTAAAGTTTTGAAACAAGATGGCAGGCTTGTTAGTAATGTTTATCTAGGTGGAAGGATTGTGTGTAAGCGTAATGTTATTTTTCTTTGCAGCTCAGAAGACGCTGCAGATATTCAACATAGAGATGAAGACCAAAATTAAGGGTGAGTGTCAGCTTTTCCCACTTGTCTTAAAGATAACCTTATGAATTATCCTAACTGAATCTGTCTGTCTGTCTCTCTGTCTCTGTCTGTCTGTCTGTCTGTCTCTCTCTCTCTCTCTCTCTTGCTCTCTTTTGTTAACTTCCAGGCTTCTATCACTTGGTTCCTTCTTCAATGCATTAAAAAAAAAAAAAAAAAAAAAAAAAAAAAAAAAAAAACTAAAGAGAGTTTGTTTGTGTGTTGTGGGAATAGGTCAGTCAGTGGCATCAATGTCTGTCCTGCATTGTGTTAATTTCCTACTCCTGCTGCCACACCCAGCCTACTTCAGCAGACTTAGCCATCCCTGTAAGGCAAGGTAACCCCAACTGAGTTTATTGCAGTGATATTACTAGTCTGCCCTGTATGTGGAAGCATTAAGAATGTGTATTGCCCTCTTGTTCTTCCTCCTCCTCCTCCTCCTCTCGTCTCTCCTCCCTCTCCTATTTCTCTCTTCCTCCCTCTCGTATTTCTTCCTTACCCTCCTGTTTCTCTCTTCATGCATTTTCTCTCCTCCCCCTCCTCCTCTCTTCCTCCTCGTTTTTCTTTCTTCCCTCTCCTTTTTCTCTCTTCATCATTTTTCTCTCCTCCTCCTCCTTAGATCTCAGTCCACCTCTCCTTCACCAAACCAGCCAAATATAATCCTGTCCCTAATAACCGTTTCTCCTTTACAGCACACACCATGGACACAGAGATTCAATTCTGGAAGTGGATATCTGGAAACAAGCTAGCATTAGTGACAGAAACTGCTGTGTTCCACTGGAGCATGGATGGTGAGTGTGTTTCATGGGTGTTTTCATCTTGGGAGGCTGCATAGAACCCTCTCCTTATCAGTTTCTCCTCCCAGTACAGTCCTTTGATTTTCTCGTATGCCTCACCAGTTTCTCTTCAGTTCTTTGATATTCTCGTATGCCTCACCAGTTTCTCCTCGCAGTACTTTGATATTCTCGTATGCCTCACCAGTTTCTCCTCACAGTACTTTGATACTCTCGTATGCCCCACCAGTTTCTCCTCACAGTATGGTACTTTGATCTTCTCGCATTCCCTACCTGTTTCTCCTCACAGTACATTGATATTCTCGTATGCCTGACCAGTGGAAAATTGGAATGATGTAAGGTAATATGTGAATAATGTGCAGTGCGTCCCTGTGTCCAAGGCCTGGAGGGGCTGGGTTTACGATGGAAGAGTTGAGAGGTAGGATGGGACTGGAGTGTATTGGTGTTGTGATGAGGAGAGGTAGATTGAGATGGTTTGGATGTGTGGAGAGGATGGGGGATGATAAATGGGTGAGGAAGGTGAGAAGTGTTAATATTGGGGGTGGGGTTATGAGGGGTAGACCAAGAAAGACATGGGACGAGGTCATTACGTGTGACCTCAGGGTTAAGGGACTGAACGGGGAGGCTGCAATGGATCGTGCAGCGTGGAGAGCCGCCATTAGGTGACCAAGGCCAACACATGCAAGCATGTTGGAGCCTTTGAAAACGAAAACGATAAAAGAATATACAGTGCTCGTCAGAAGTATAGAGCGCCCTGCGTCCCTCCTGAGAAACAAACCTTTCAACATTGAAAAAACATATAAATAATGCATTTTATTTACCTTTAGTGCTTCGTAGGGTAGCCTTTACGTTTCTTCACGGACCTGAGACGTCTTGGAAGTGATAGGGCGAGGCTCCTGAGGTGCTGGAGGGGTATTTTGTCCCAGGAGTCACAAATGGCGGCTTCCATCTTAGGCAGAGAGCTCACATCTTTCCCTTGGAGACTCTTCTTTACGAGGTACCAGAGGTTTTCAATGGGGTTGAGGTCTGGGCTATTTCCTGGCCAGTCTGTCATGAATGATACCTCGCAGTCACGAAGCCAATTGGTGACCGATTTGGCCTTGTGAGCAGGTGCACCGTCCTGCTGAAACACTCGTGCACCTGTTAGCTCGAAGGAGTCTGGTAAATGATCACACAAAAGCTCCAGGTAAACATCCTGATTCACTCTGAGGTTCTTGGGAAGTACAACAAGCTTCCCCAAACCCTTCCCTGAGAAACAACCCCATACCATGAGTGAATCAGGATGTTTAACTGTGCTTTCAACATACCGTGGGTCAAGTGGGTCACTACCTTTGCGTCGATACACACGTGCTCCTCTGTTACAGGTAACACTAAACGTTGCCTCATCAGACCACAACACTGACAACCATTGCTCCTCACCCCAGGTTAGATATTTATTAGCAAAGGCAAGCCTACGAATTCTCTGGCTCTTGGTGAGAAGAGGCTTTTTCACAGGCCTGTGACTTGTGTAACCAAGCTCATGCACCCTACGAGACACTGTTCTCACTGACACCTCACCAAACACTTCCGGGTTGCTCTCCTTAATTTTCCTTGCACTCACACGAGGATTAAACTCCACTGCACGTTTTAAAACATTAACAGACCTTGGGGAAGTTTTCCTAGGCCTACCAGACCGCGGTTTCTTTGTGGGAACTGCACCACTGTTTTCCTCCCGAAACCGCGCACACCAACGACGCACTGTCGATCGTGCCACACCAACCAATTCACTAATTTCCTTTGTCTGGTGGCCTGCCTCCTTTAGAGCAATGATCTGGGATATGATTTCACTCGATAGTTCACAGGTAGGTGCCATAACAAAGTTGTGAAGGCCAGAACACTGCGGGACACTCGGTAAAAAATGGCGCAATTTGAGAGGGACACTCGGCGGAGTTCCTCTCTCTCAGGCAGCCCGTGGGCGACTAAGGCGGGAACCAACCAGCGCGTCGGAAGGCCTCAGGCTACCGTGACGTCATGCTCGGAGCTCAAACTTGTGGCTCAATTCTTACCCCCCAAAATGGGTGATTCTTTTTGGGCCATAAGTATTGTGCGCCTGGCGGACAACGCTGAATACTTCTGATGAGTACTGTATGTGTAAAGTTGTAAAGCTTGTGTTGCCTGTGGGTTAAGATTGTAGTCATTATTGTGTTTGTGTGGGGATGGGTTTTGAAATAGGGCAACGATAAAAGCTGTCATTTGTCTCGATAAAACTGGTATTTTGGTATGGATTATTTGCTTGATATAGTTCATTTTCTGTCAGGGTGGTAGGTGAGGGTAGTATATGAGGGAGGGGGGAGTGAACTGGGGGGAGGGCAGTCAAATGGTGGGTGACAGAGCGACTTTGAGGCGTTTTGTCTGCGGCCACCCTTTGCGGGATTATGATGTTGGGCTATAGATAGATAGATAGATAATAGTAGGTGGTAATTCTCTCTCCCCCACAGGTGATGCCCAGCCACAGAAAATGTTTGATCGCCACAGCAGTCTCAACGGTTGCCAGATCATCAACTACCGCACCGACGCCAAACAGAACTGGCTGCTGCTCATTGGTATATCGGCTCAGCAGAACAGAGTGGTTGGGTTCATGCAGCTGTACAGTATGGAGCGCAAGGCATCGCAGCCCATCGAAGGACATGCTGCTGGCTTTACACAGTTTAAGGTGGGGATTCATATATAAATTAATTTCCTTGATTATCTTTGTATTGATTGTGTTTATTCCCTGTTAAGTTGCAAATGAGTTCTCTCTCTCTCTCTCTCTCTCTTTTTTTTTTTTCCCTAAAAGTTGTTGTGAAGTCAGGATTGAATTTTTGTGCTGGTGACTCTTTAATTATGAGCCAGAAGCATTTGCATTACTTTTGTTTTTTTCTTTTTATTCTTTCATATATTCTAAATGTTGAACGCCGTCTCAGTTACTTATTTTGAGATGGAGCAGAGAATTTTGAATACCTGAATGGTAACTGAATGGATATGTGGCCCATATCGCATGACACAATGAATAGTTCTACTCCTGTGCATAAATTTGTCTTTCTGGTTCTTGTTTACTTCATCTGTTAGTTGGAAATAGTACAGTGTTAGGATGATTGTTAGGGTTGGAAATAGTACAGTGTTAGGATGATTGTTAGGGTTGGAAATAGTACAGTGTTAGGATGATTGTTAGGGTTAGCTTAGTGTTGATGATTGATTTTTTTCCCCACCGCCAGATGGAAGGCAACGCAGAACCGTCAACACTGTTCTGCTTTGCGGTGCGTAACGCCCAGGGTGGCAAACTGCACATTATTGAGGTGGGTCAGCCAGCAGCCGGGAATCAACCATTTACCAAGAAGAATGTTGACGTTTTCTTCCCACCAGAAGCACAGAACGACTTCCCTGTGGCTATGCAGGTAAGAGGACAGTGATGGGAAGGGAAGGGATAGGATGGGATGGGATGGAAAGGAAAGGAAAAGAAAGGAAAGGTTAAGGAGGGGAGGGATGGACTAGAAAGGAAAGAAAAGGAATGGAAAAGAAATGGGAGACTAAGGAGGGAAGGGATGGAATAGAAAGGAAAGGAAAGGAAAAGAAAAGGAAGGTTTAGGAGGGGAAGGAAGGGATGTTAGGGAAATAGAAGCAGGAGGGAGGAAAAAAGGAGAGAGGAAGGATGAAATAGAGCTTTAGGAAGAAAAAAATAGATTGTGAAGGGAAGGAAGAAAGGTTAAGGAGGGGAAGGAAGGGATGTTAGGGAAAGAGAAGCAGGAGGGAGGAAACGAGGAGAGAGGAAGGATGAATTAAAGCTTTAGGAAAAAAAAGATAGATTGTGAAGGGAAGGAACATGAAGAAAGTAAGAATATGGCAGGGGTGTATATAAACAAAGTGGGATGGTCAGGTATATAAACAAAGTGGGATGGTCAGGTATATAAACAAAGTGGGATGGTATATAAACAAAGTGGGATGGTCAGGTATATAAACAAAGTGAAATATCAGCCATTTACCAAGAAAATATTGATGTGTTATTCCCACCTGAAGTACGGAATGAACCTGTGACTATGCAGGTGAGAGGAGGGGTAGGGGGGGAAGGGGGAAGGGAAGGGAAGGGATAGGAGAGGAAAGGTTTAGGAAGGAAAAGGAAGAGATGTTAGGGAAATAAAGGCAGAAGGGAGGAAAAAAAAAAAAAAAAGGATTGATTAATTGATTGTAATATTCTAGCATCCAAATTCATGGCCATGGAGAGGAGCGGGAAGAAAGGGAGGTAGATGAGGGAGGAAAAGTGTGGATTGTAAAGGGAGGGAAAATTAATAAAGGAGAAAGGAAGGGTATTGTAGAAGTGTATCAGTTTGTAAAGTTAGTAAAGGAGAAAGGGAGGGTATTGCAGGAGTGTATCAGTTTGTAAAGGAAAGTTAATAAGAAAGGGAGGGTATTGCAGCAGTGTATCAGTTTATAAAGGAAAGTAAAATTAAAGGAGAAAGGAAGGGTATTGCAGGAGTTTTATCAGTTTATATTACCTATGATTTTAAGTAATTATTCATGAGAAGTTAAAGGTAAATTCTAAACTAATTAACGTTTTCTCCTCTCCAGGTGAGCTCCAAGCACGACGTCATTTACCTGATCACAAAGTACGGCTATGTTCACCTGTACGACATTGAGAGCGGCACCTGCATCTTCATGAACCGCATCAGTGGCGACACCATATTTGTCACTGCGCCACACGAACCCTCCAGTGGCATCATTGGCGTCAACCGCAAGGGACAGGTGAGAGAGAGAGAACAGAAAAGATGGGTGATAAATAGAATTGAAAAAAAAAATGTATGGGAGGAAGATACAGAAGTGACGATAAATGATGGGCATTAATCTCATGTTAGAGAGAGAGAGAGAGAGAGAGAGAGAATTTACTGTATTGGTAAGAAGAGATAGTGAGAGAAACCTGTAATACACTGAAAATACAGATCAACAGTGGCATAACATTAAGAAGAAAAATATCAACTCAAATCTCACCACAGCCTCCCCTGCCCCTCCCAAAATTATCAACTCAAATTTCACCACAGTCCCCCCCCTGCCCCTCCCAAAATTATCATCTCAAATTTCACCACAACCCCCCCCTGCCCCTCCCAAAATTATCAACTCAAATCTCACCACAGCCCCCCTGCCTCTCCCAAAATTACCAACTCAAATCTCACCACAGCCCCCCTGCCCCTCCCACAGGTGCTGAGTGTGAGTGTTGATGAAGAGAACATAATCCCGTACATCACCAACGTGCTACAAAACCCAGACCTTGCCCTTCGTATCGCCACCAGGAACAACCTAGCGGGGGCCGAGGATCTCTTCGTACGCAAATTCAATACCCTCTTCCAGGTACGTCATCCCCTGCGTCAGCGTTATTTGTTGCCATAATCCCGTGGAGGGTGACTACAAAGAGCCTCCCATGTCTCCCTGTTCCTTCATCAGACTGTGCACGCGTCCCTCATTCATATGCCTCTCCACACCTTCCCTCCACTTCATCCTCAGTGTCCCCCTTTCCTTACTTCAGTACTGACACAAACTACAACCCACAAACAATCACTATGTCCACACCAGTGCAACCCCCACACCACAGCACACATACCACATCTACCCCACTATCACAACTCGGTCCTTCAACGTAGCCCCAATGAAAGATCCGTGGGAGTGCACAGTTGAAGTGGTCTGTTTCTTGCAGTCCACCTAGTTCACATCCAGATAAGCTTGGGGTAGGAACAACAAAACACTGTACTTCCAATTACCTTTCATCTTTGTGCCTCTACTTCATTCTTATCACTTTCCATTTTTCTTGAGTTACATTTTCTCAGGCATAAGAGACTTGCATACCTCTTCATAACCAGATTCTTTTTACATTTTTTGACTTGTCAGTATTTCCTCTTATATATGTAACCAATAATTGGCTAAGAAAGTACTGTGTAAATTTCTTCATTTGCTAATTGTATTATTCCTCTCCACAGAATGGTCAGTACAGTGAAGCCGCCAAAGTTGCTGCCAATGCCCCCAAAGGTGTGCTGCGAACCCCGCAGACCATCCAGCGGTTCCAGCAGGTGCCAGCTCAGCCAGGCCAAACCTCTCCTCTGCTCCAGTACTTTGGTATTCTCCTGGACCAGTCCCACCTGAACAAGTTTGAGTCTTTGGAGCTGTGCAGACCGGTGCTGGCACAGGGTCGCAAGAATCTCCTTGAAAAGTGGCTCAAAGAAGACAAGCTGGAGTGTTCTGAAGAGCTTGGGGACCATGTCAAGCCTGCCGACCCCACACTAGCCCTCTCTGTCTACCTGCGAGCTAATGTCCCCCACAAAGTCATCCAGTGCTTTGCTGAGACAGGCCAGTTTCAGAAGATCGTGCTGTATGCCAAGAAGGTTGGCTTCACCCCTGACTATATCACCCTGTTGAAGAATGTGATGCGAGTCAACCCTGACCAGGGCCTGGCCTTCTCACAAATGCTGGTGCAGGATGATGAACCCATGGCAGATGTGAACCAGATTGTAGACATATTCCTGGAGCTTAATCTCATCCAGCAGTGCACGGCTTTCCTTCTCGATGCACTGAAGAATAACCGTCCCACCGAGGGTCCTCTCCAGACCAGACTACTTGAGATGAACCTGATGTCTGCACCACAGGTAGCCGATGCCATCCTGGGCAACCAGATGTTCACCCACTATGACCGTGCACACATCGCCCAGCTGTGTGAGAAAGCCGGACTGCTACAACGTGCCTTGGAACACTACACAGACATGTACGACATCAAGCGTGCTGTTGTACACACCCAGCTCCTAAACGCAGAGTGGCTGGTCAACTACTTTGGCTCTCTGTCAGTGGAGGACTCTTTGGAGTGCTTGAAGGCCATGCTGACAGCTAATCTAAGGCAAAATCTCCAAATAGTTGTTCAGGTAAGCTTTCTTCATCTGTTAATTAGTTATTCAGAAGCAAAATTGCCATGTTTCTGTCACTATCCTCCCCATATATGCTGTTGTTAGTACTCCTACATGTCTGTAACGTTTAGTAACTTTCTTGTAAAATTGCATGGCATGCTTCATTTACAACCAGTAATATACAGCTTTGTTCTGTTCTCGCCTCCACCACAGTCTTCCTCTTCACTCACCAATCTGACCCATTTTTATCCACTGTGATAGCTTCTGCCATTATCTCATAAATAATAAAGTTTTGGGTTTGGATGATGGTAATTCCAGGTTTTATTAGTTATTTTTTTACTTGCCCATGTATCAGAAGGAAAGAGTTGTTATAATATTGTCTTCCCTTTTCAGATTGCAACGAAATATCACGAGCAGCTGACAACCAACGCACTGATTGATCTCTTTGAGTCATTCAAGTCGTTCGAGGGCTTGTTCTATTTCCTGGGCTCCATCGTTAACTTCTCACAAGAGCCGGAGGTCCATTTCAAGTACATCCAGGCAGCTTGCAAAACAGGGCAGATCAAGGAGGTAAGAGAGGGAATGTGTGTGTGTGTGTGGGGGGGGGGGTGCATGTCTGCCTACCAGCATATATGCATATGAGCTGTCAGATTGCCTACTGTTGATGAAAATGTTAATACAGTGATAGTGATACATCAATTGTGATTAGATTGATATTGCTGTTGATGATGGTAATGTGTATTTATTCGTTCATTCATCTAATCCTATATTGCCCCATGCATGAGAAGCGTAGGAGCCCAGGGCTAGGCATGATGGTCCTGACATTTAAGATGAGAGTGACCAGCCTCACTCATCCCTGAATACGTGTATAGTCGTGATAAATGATTGGTTGTGACTGATGATAATGGTGACAGTGATGGCGAATCACTGAGTGATGAGATTAATAATGCTATTGATATTAATTAATGGTAATGGTGGTAATGTATAACAGTGATAACTGATATTCCTAGCTTGTATCATTCCTCACCCCAATCATAGGTGGGAAAGAAAAGGAAAGGAAAGGATGATGATGGTGATGCTGATGATGATGTTGGTGATGCTGCTGCTGCTGCTGATGATGATGATATGTGATTAATCTTGTCCCCTTTAAACCAGGTTGAGAGAATATGCCGTGAGTCCAACTGTTACAGCCCAGAGCGTGTGAAGAACTTCCTTAAAGAGGCCAAACTAACTGATCAGCTACCCCTAATCATCGTCTGCGATCGTTTTGACTTCGTACATGACCTCGTTCTGTACCTGTACCGCAACAACCTTCAGAAGTACATTGAGATTTATGTACAGAAGGTAAGGGTGAACACAGGGTAGAATTTGTAACAGCAGATCGGTGTATAGTTAAGATATAAATAGGTAGATAGATTGATAGGCATTCTCTTTAACTTTGCCTGAAATTGCCATTTGTCCATTGTGAATACAGAGTTGCAGCGATAGATTTATAGTAGAATATGATGCTGCTCATGCTGTGGAAAGGATGTGGAATTGTAGCATCATCTTATTCTGCCATTACGTAAGCCACAAAAGAATGAAAATATGGGTCAGGTTAGGATGAAAAGAGTCTGGGATCATGAGAAACGTATCCCAAGATTGAAGATATGTGCCAAGGAAAGAGATCCAGGGTGTCTGCTACTGCCATATTTGTCTTGTGTTTCCAGGTGAATCCGTCACGATTGCCTGTTGTGGTGGGAGGCCTTCTGGATGTGGACTGTGCTGAGGATGTGATTAAGCAGCTCATCATGGTCGTTCGTGGACAGTTCTCGACGGAGGAGTTGGTGGAGGAGGTGAGTGTAGAGGGAGGGTGGTGGAATTGATGGAATGATTCAAGTCACCATTTACAGAGCTGATATCAACTCAATCAGTCAAGTCTCCCATCACAAACACACTATAATTTAGGTTGTCTCTCCTGTCATCAATGTCCATTTCCATCTGTCTGTCTATTGCCAAACACCTTAATCCCATAAGGGTTGGCCACAAACAAATCACCTCCATGTCGTGCTGTCCCCCGCCATTTCACCACCCTACTCCCAGCTCACACCGCCATGTCCCATATACCTCTCCACTCCATCCCTTCATCTCATCCTTGGCCTTCCCCTTCCTCTCCACTCCATCCCTTCATCTCATCCTTGGCCTTCCCCTTCCTCTCCACTCCATCCCTTCATCTCATCCTTGGCCTTCCCCTTCCTCTCCACTCCATCCCTTCATCTCATCCTTGGCCTTCCCCTTCCTCTCCCCCCCTCCACGTCACTCACATACACTCTCCTTGTCAGTCTCTCACTCTCCATCCATTTACTTGGTCTAAAAATGCCTTCAGTTGAGCTATTTATTTTCAGTGTCTGCAGATAACTTCAATTTTGGAAAGACAGAGTGGAGAGGTTATGCATTTCAGTCCATCAAAACTCCAGATGACATCATTTGGTTTAAGAAAGATTACAGGTTGGAGGGGTTACGTATAGCCCAGGACGATACAAAACAAGAGGCCTTTCCTCAGTTTAAAATCGTAGCTCGGTGATAGCAGGAATAAATTAAAATGGATATCATGCAGAGTCTGTTTAATCTGTCTATCTATCTATCTATCTATCTATCTATCCATCCATCCATCCATCCATCCATCCATCCATCTAGCTATCTATTTGTAAGTCTGGATGTCGCTTTTATCAGAATTTTGCATTTTTCGGAATAGTTTGGGTCTTAATTAGTCTGTTATAGTGAGGTCTTACTGTGGACATCATTAAGTCTATCTAATTTATCTATATATCTATCTTTTTATCTCTGTCTCTCTGTCTATAACCCGAGACCCTAATCATGCTGAGTGAAGGGTGTAAACGATGGTAAATAATAACACCCGCTTTCTTTCAGGTCGAGAAGCGTAATCGTCTAAAACTGCTGCTGACGTGGCTGGAGTCGCGCATCCACGAGGGGGTGACCGAGGCCGCCACGCACGACGCCATTGCCAAGATCTACATCGACTCCAACAACAACCCCGAGAGATTCCTGCGAGAGAACCAGCACTACGATAGCAAAGTTGTCGGTGAGTCCTGCCTTGTTTGCTGCAGGATGAGCTGAGGAATTTTAAAAGTTTGAATGGTGACATGTGGAAGTTGATGGGGCTAGGGAGTTGATGGGGTGCAGTTGATAGGTGTGGAGGGTCACGTTGGGAAAGTTGTGTGTGTGTGTGTTTTCTCATGGGGATGGACTTTTGAATTTTGAAAGTTTGGGTGGTGAATCTGATAGGCTGTATAATGAAATACTTGAATGGAAGGTTGAGTCAGGAGTTTGGGGATGTCAATGGAGAGAAAGTGTTTTGTGTTACATTTGCTTTGCCCATTTCACTGGTTGTCATTGCTTCGTTTCTCCCTCCATCACATTTCTCTTTTACTTTCTGGACACTGCCATCCGCTTGGGTCTTTCCTGTTTTATCATTATTTCACCTCTTAGTTACAGCTACAGGAGATACGAGACATTTAAATAGAAGACGATGACGTGGAGGACAGAGATAGATGGAGACAACTCGTATCATGTCCAACCGCGGCACTGGAAAGAGAAGGACACTAAACGAAGATGATGATGATGATTTCTTACCCTCATTCTTTTTTCACCCCAGGCAAGTACTGTGAAAAGCGCGACCCCCACCTGGCCTGCATAGCGTACGAGCGAGGGCAGTGTGACCGCGAACTGATCAACGTGTGCAACGAGAACTCCCTCTTCAAGTCTGAGGCGCGTTACCTGGTCCGCCGGCGTGACCCTGAGCTGTGGGCGGAGGTGCTGCAGGAAACTAACCAATACAGGAGACAGCTGATTGACCAGGTAAATAAAAACTAATGACTAGGTAAATAACAGCTAATTGATCAGGTAAATAATGGCAGGTAAATAACAGCTAATTGATCAGGTAAATAACAGCTAATTGATCAGGTAAATAATGGCAGGAAAATAACAGCAAATTGATCAGGTAGTTAATTGGTGATTGATCAGTTTTTATTATATTAATTATTATTATTATTATTATTTATACCGCTTCCCATCCGATCAGCGAAGTTAAGCAACGTAGGGTCTGGTTAGTACTTGGATGGGTGACCGCCTGGGAACACCAGATGCTGTTGGCATAACTTTCTCCCTACATGTCAAGTGGGGTTGGTGGAGGATTAGTGCCCCTCCCTGTAAAACAATTAACTCTAAGCCCTTGGCCACCCCGTTTAGGATACATGGCGTCTGGCAATGAATTATTATTATTATTTTTCTGCTTGGTGAAGTTGGGCATCTCTCACTTTGGATAATGTACTAAGTTTATCATGGTTATGTTAAATTCAGTGAACCTTAATTATGAGGGAGGGATGTGTGTCTGGTTCAGAGTCAGATTTAGTCCTTGGCCATCACCTGATCCGAAATGGGCCTGGGATCGTCATCATGATAAAGATAATATGTTATAATAGATATTTGACCTTGCATGTTTGGAAGGCAGTGTAAAGTCAGGTCATCAGGTTTGGTTTAGGGTGGGTTGGATTGAGTTGAGAGTAGTTTGTGTTGTTGAGTTAGATTGGGGTAAGTTTGGTTAGCTGTTAGTATGGGTAGGATAAGTTGGTTAGGTTTAGTTTTTAAGAGAAGTGTGTGAACTTGTAATAGAATTAACTTAGTTGGGTTGAGTTGAGAGTAAAAGTTGTTGAATTAGATTGGAGTAAGTTTGGTTAGCTGATAGTATGGGTAGGATAAGTTGATTAGGTTTAGTTTTTAAGAGAAGTGTGTGAACTTGGAATGAACTTTGGAATCAGTTGTTTGGCCTTTATAGACAAGGTTTGTGTGTATATTTACAGGTTGTACAGACGGCCCTCTCTGAGACGCAAGACCCCGAGGACATCTCCGTCACAGTGAAGGCCTTTATGACTGCTGACCTGCCGAACGAGCTGATTGAACTGCTGGAGAAGATTGTGCTGGATAACTCGGCCTTCAGTGATCACAGGTAGCATTTTGTGTCTGCATCTTGATAATGTTTTGTTTTGTATGGATGGATGGATTTATAATGAAGTTTGTGCACATGGCGACCGAGGATGAGGTGGAGGGAAGGAGTTGAGAGGTGTATGAGGGAGGGGGGAGTGAGTTAGGGGAAGGGCAGTCAAATGGTGGGTGACAGAGCAACTTGGAGGTGTTTTGTCTGTGGCCACCCTTTGCAGGATTAGGGTGTTGGGCTATAGATAGATAGATTGTGCACATGATTAGGTTTGTGAGATGGTAGTTACGACTCTGAGGGTGTGAATGGTACCTGAATGATAATCTTTCATTGTTTTTTGGAGTGTACCTTATCTCAGTTATGGGTGGGAAAAAATTTCAGAATGGTGAGTGATTGTGTTTTAATAGAATGGTTTTGTGTGTGTGTGTTCGTTGGTGCATGCATGTGTGGTGATGCTGATAAAGGTGAATAGTAATGTATTTGTGTTAATTTGTCATAGCAGTGGTTATATTTATGATGTTAATGATAAAAACAGTGCTTGATAATAGTGAATTGTGATGTATTTGTGTTGATGTGTGACAGCAGTGGTTATATTTATGATGGTAATGATAAAAACAGTGGAGTAGCGTTGTGGTGTGATGGGGATGTGATAGGAAGCATTATGAGAAACACATTAAGGTGGTTTGGCCTTGTGGAGAGGATGGAGAGTGAGAGATTGATGAGGAGAGTGTATGCGAGTGAGGTGGAGGGGGGGGAAGAGGGAGGAGGAGGAGGAGGCCAAGGAGGAGATGGAAGGGAGAGGTATATGAGAGAGGGAGGTGTGAGCTGGGAGCAAGGCAGTGAAATGGTGGGGGGACAGAGCGACATGGAGGCGAATTGTTTGTAGCCACCCCTTACAAGATCAAGGCGTCTGGCAATAGATAGATAGATAGATAGATAAAAGCCACAGTGGAAATCTAACTCTGTATCACCTCACATGACAGGAATCTTCAGAATCTGCTCATCCTCACCGCCATCAAGGCCGACCACACGCGGGTCATGGACTACATCACACGCCTGGACAACTACGACGCTCCGGACATCGCCAACATCGCCATTGGTAACCAGCTGTACGAGGAGGCCTTTGCGATCTTCAAAAAGTTTGATGTCAATACCTCTGCCATTCAGGTGAGGAGGGGGAAATTTGCTGTAAGATTTTGTGTGATGATAATGATGATGATGGTGGTGATAATGGTATGATGGTGATAATGGTGATGGTGATAATGGTGGTGATGATGGTGATAATGGTGGTGGTGATGATGATGGTGGTGATTGACGATGATGGTGGTGGTGGTGGTGGTGGTGATGACATGATGATGATGGTGGTGGTGATTGATGATGATGATTGATGGTGATGGTAATGAAGAATATTGGGATTGATATGGTAACTGATTATACTGACATTTGTATTGGTAGAAATGTGATGATGATGATGATGATGATGATGACTGTTTAAGATGATGGTGACTTGGGATGATGATGACGCTGATAGTGATGGGATGAAAAATTATATACTGGATGATCCGACATTTTCTAACAATATCCCCTAAACTTTGACAGTGAAAGTGACTCTGATAACTGCATAATGTGGACTGTGTGATTAGAATGAAAAAGGCAAAGGTGACATGAATCTGATAATGAACGATGTATTAAACTTAAGGGAACAGTCTATTAAACTTAAGGGAACAATCTATTAAACTTAAGGGAACAGTCTATTAAACTTAAGGGAACAGTCTATTAAACTTAAAGGAAGTCTATTAAACTTAAGAGAACAGTCTATTAAACTTAAGGGAACAGTCTATTAAACTTAAGGGAACAGTCTATTAAACTTAAAGGAAGTCTATTAAACTTAAGGGAACAATCTGTTAAACTTAAGGGAAGTCTATTAAACTTAAGGGAATTCTGTTAAACTTAAGGGTACAGTCTATTAAGGGAACAATCTATTAAACTTAAGGGAACAGTGTATTAAACTTAAAGGAACAATCTATTAAACTTAAGGGAACAGTCTATTAAACTTAAGGGAACAGTCTATTAAACTTAAGGGAACAGTCTATTAAACTTAAGGGAACAGTCTATTAAACTTAAGGGAACAGTCTATTAAACTTAAGGGAACAGTCTATTAAACTTAAGATACTAACAATATCTTCACCAGGTTCTGATCGAGCACATAAACAACCTGGACCGGGCCTATGAATTTGCCGAGCGTTGCAATGAGAGTGCGGTGTGGAGCCAGCTTGCCAAGGCGCAGCTGCAACAGTCGCTCGTCAAGGAGGCCATCGACTCGTTCATCAAGGCCGACGACCCCACGGCTTACATTGATGTCGTCGATACAGCCCACAGAACAGGTTAGTGGCGGTGGATTCCTGTGCAGGTAAATTGCAGGCTTTTCCTAGAACTGGTTTAAGATTTATTGTGAAAGTAATGTGAAGTCGTAAATCAGGGTTTTTCTTACTTTTTTCTCTTAATTGGCTTGGGAAAGACCTCGTATTGAAGATGATTTGTGAAGGCTATTTTTTTTTCTTGTTTCCTTGTTTCATTTTTTTTCCATTAAAAGAAAAAAAAAAAAAGAGTAAGAAAAAATGAACAAAAAAGTCTCCAAGTTGAAATTTAATTATCTGAAGGTAATCCACCCATTCATCATCGAATATTCTTGAGTAGTACCGTAATAAATATATCCCATTTTGAAGGCAGTGAGAATAAAATAATTAGTAAAGGAGTTAACTCTTCAACCAGGAAGACGCACATCATGAAAAGGTGATTACGAAGAGAAGCGTATTAACTGCAGATTTAGCAAGTTCGTTAGTTAGCTTAACCCCGAACACATGCCCTCCTTCATGTACTCTCCCACTGTAGGAAATAGTTCTTGGTCTCCGTACGTGTAATCTTTCACTTATGCGCCTTCTTTTTCGTCCTTAATGATTCTAAAGTTATGTGTCATTTGGTGTCGTGCAGGTCACTGGGAGGATTTGGTTCGGTACCTGATCATGGCGCGCAGAAAGGCCCGCGAGTCGTATGTGGAGAGTGAGCTTTGTTATGCCTATGCCAAGACCAACAGATTAGCTGACCTAGAGGAGTTCATTGCTGCACCAAACCATGCTGATATACAGAAGGTAAGGGCGGTTTCCACTCACCCTTTCTCCTACATATTCTCTCTTCCTTTCTGTGATTCCCTCTTTATCACTCCTCTCCATCTCCTCTCCATATTCCCCTCCCTCTCTCAGCCCCTCCCCTTCTTCTCTCAACCCCTCCCCTTCTTCTCTCAACCCCTCCCCTTCTTCTCTCAACCCCTCCCCTCCCTCTCTCAACCCCATCCCTCATTCACCTTCACCTTCCTCCCTCCACTCACTCCATCCCTTTCTTACCCTCCCCCTCCATCCCTTTCTTACCCTCCCCCTCCATCCCTCTTTTTCTGTCTACCTCCTTCATTACCTCAACCTTCCCTTTTTCCTTCACCCACCCCCTCCTCTTTTTCTTCCTTTGTCAGCCCTGTCTTCCCGTTCATTGAAACTTTGGATGATAATAGAATGTGGATGCCATTGCCTGTGGGATGATGCGAAGAACATTGATAAGTACCGTAATGTGAGTGTCGATGATGGTTGTTAAATGTGTGCAGATCGGCGACCGTTGCTTCGACGATGGGATGTTCGAGGCGGCAAAACTTCTCTACAACAACGTCAGCAACTTTGCCCGCCTGGCCATCACACTGGTGCACCTCAAGGAGTTCCAGGGAGCTGTGGAGTCTGCCAGGAAAGCAAACAGGTGGGTGAGCTTACCTGAACATTTGACAATTATTTATTTATTTATTGTATTCTTTAGTAGTGTATTCTTCATTTATTTCCTTTTCTTCTTCTTTTCTTCTTTTTTCTTCTTCCTTCTGCTTCTGCTTCTTCTTCTCTTCTTCCTTCTGCTTCTTCGTCTTTTCTTTTTCTTCTTTCTTCTTCTTTTTCTTAGTGGTGAATATGTATGGATTGCATAATTGCACCTCACTCCATCCCAAGGTTTGTATAATAAGTGAGAATGATGGTGATGACATGGGTATGCTGTTAATGGTTTGTCCAGTTTTAGAACTTAACTTTTCTTGTTTCTGAATCCCACCTTACCACATCTTTGGGTTGGTATATGGGTTGTGATGGTGATGATGATGGTGAATGATGATGATGATTGATGATGATAATGATGATGGTGATTGATGATTGATTATGATGGTGATTAATGATGATGATGATGATGATGGTGGCAATTGGTGATGATGATGATGATATTTTGCTTCAGGTGCTTATAATCCCATAGTAATATTGAAACAGACTAACAGCCAACCTTGCCCACTCTAACCATGCAACGACCTTGTTCCACCAGCACAAGGACGTGGAAGGAAGTGTGTTTTGCGTGTGTGGACAGCGAGCAGTTCCGTCTGGCCCAGAACTGTGGCCTTCACATTGTCGTTCATGCTGATGAGTTGGAAGACCTTATTAACTACTATCAGGTGAGTGGATGGTGTTTCAAGGACAAGCGGAGGTAGACAGAATACTAGGGGAAAGGCTTAGATAGAGGAATACATGAGAGGTACTTGATGAGGGGGGTTAGACCAGGTACTAGGAGAAGGTTAGAATGGAGGAATTGAGAGAGACCTAGGAGGAAAGAATGAGAACTAGGAGAAGGTTAGGATGGAGGCATATATGAGGGAGGAGAGGTTGGGAGATTAGGATGGAGGCATATATGAGGGAGGAGAGGGTGGGAGATAAGGAGGGTGAGGAAGAACAAGGTGGAGGTATATGAGGGAGAGAGATTGTTGAAGGAGGAGAGATAAGGGGATATATGTGAGTGTGATGGTTTGATGAAGAGGAAAAGGTATGCTGAGAACAAAGTAAGGGATATGATGGAGGTGGTTAGTAGTAGTAGTAGTAAAGTGGGCATCTTTGAAAGTGAGGTAGTGGGAAGGAGGGGGCTAAACCTGGATCATAAGATTGCAAGGATTAACAAGAGAGTGTAGAATGAGGGTAGTTAGAATATAAAAAACTAACTAGAACTAATATTTACCATACATCTTTTGAGTAATTTCTAGGATCCTAAAATAATTTGATTGATGGGGTTAATGGTTAAAGAGTCAGGTAAGAGCAGGTAGAATGTAAAAACTAGGAGGACATATCACTAATATTTACCATTCTTTTATATGTACAGTAATTTGATTAGATGATGATGATGGAAATGGTGGTGGTGATGATGATGCAGGACTATGGTTACCTTCAATTGGAATATAAAACAAATCACCAGAATGTCATACTACTGATATTTATGATACCATTTTTGTGCAACTTTCAGGATAGGAATATAAAAAGAATTGCCAGAATATCTTGCTACTGATATTTACGATACTTTTTTTGTGCAACTTTCAGGATAGGAATATAAAAAAAAGTAATCAGAATGTCTTGCTACTGATATTTACGATACTTTTTTTTTGTGCAACTTTCAGGATAGGAATATAAAAAAAAGGAATCCTAATGTCTTGCTGCTGATATTTACGATACCTTTTTTGTGTAACTCTCAGGATCGTGGTTACTTTGACGAGCTGATCAACCTACTAGAGGCAGCTTTGGGCCTGGAGCGCGCCCACATGGGGATGTTCACAGAGCTGGCCATCCTCTACTCCAAGTACAAGCCAGAAAAGATGCGCGAACACCTCGAACTGTTCTGGTCTAGGGTTAACATTCCAAAGGTGAGCTCAAGGGTTTTATTTTTAGGGTTTTATTTATCATCATCATATATATATTTTTATGGGTTTGGTTTTCTAAGGGTTATGTTATTAATAGCTTGGATTTTGTAAAGTTTATGTTAACTTATGAATTTGGGGGATTATGATGTTAATAACGTTGGTTTTTGAAGGATAGTCATATTGGTGATGATTAACTTGCTGGAAAATAGTTTAAAAATACTGATGATATATAAATAAATACTGTAATAGTGATAATGGCATGGCAGTTGATAATGGCATGATAGTTAATAATGATACAGATGAAGATGGTAGCTTAGATAATGACAGTAATTAGGACAGTGAAAAATATGCCTGCCATTGGTGCTGGTGCTAATTAAGTGAACTACCTCGTACAGGTACTACGTGCGGCGGAACAAGCACACCTGTGGGCGGAGTTGGTGTTCCTGTACGACAAATACGAGGAGTATGATAATGCCGTGCTAACCATGATGGCCCACCCCACCGAGGCCTGGCGGGAGAGTCACTTCAAGGACGTTATTACAAAGGTACGCCTCACGTGGTTTATTTAATTTTTTGTTTATGGTATTTATTTGTTTATTGGTTTAGAATATCAGTGAGGTAGACTACTGTGTATGTGCTTATTTTTTTATGTCAAGGTTTTAAATGATCAGGGGTAGAATTTGAGGTCATGTGTCATTTATATATTTGATTCCCTGCCCAGGTTGCCAACATTGAGCTGTACTACAAAGCCATCCAGTTTTATTTGGATTACAAACCCATGCTCCTCAACGACTTGCTGCTCGTTCTGTCACCAAGAATGGACCACACTAGAGCAGTTAACTTCTTCACTAAGGTATTTATTGACTGGTTTTTGTTGTATAGAGAAGTTTGAAGGGGTGAGGTATGCATGAGGTGGAAGGAATGGGTTGAGAGGTGAATGAGGGAGGTGTGGGTCAGAGGGAAGGCAGCCAGATGGTGGAGGGATTGGCCACATCTGTGATTAAGGAACCAGGCTGTTAATAGGTACAGATGTGTAGAAGGCTGATGAAAAGGTGTGACTATAGTGAAATGAGAATGGTTAGATAGGTGTGTGTGTGTGTGGGGGGGGAGATAGGTTGCCCAGTGCAGAGTTGAGAGATAGGGTAGATATAATATTAGCATGGTTTTGTAGGGACTGTGGAAGGATAATTGTATAACAAATATCAACATGTATGGGAAGAAATAGGATGGATTGTAATGGGAAAAAAGATGCCGAGAGCTCATTTTAGGGCTAAAGTCATAGTAGAGAGGAAGGAAGAGATTTTGGAGCTTCAAGAGCAGCCAAAAAGTTAACCTGTAACAGATGCTGAAAGACAGTAATGTAAGATTTTAAATATATTGAGAGATCCATGCCTGTATTTGGCCACTCATGTTCACCTGACGGCTGTTCTAAAAGCTGTTTGGTGTACTGCAGTAACTTCTGTCAAGCCACCTGCCCTTTACATGTGTCCTGAGAACCTTGTCCCATGTTTTCCTTTGTCTGGCTATAGTGGATTTCCTTTTACATTGAGTTTTGCAAAATATTGCATAATTGTTCTTTCATTTTTTGCGCTTCTTCATTCCTTCAGACTGCCCATACACATTAAATCATTAGTGGAGCCAATATCAGACCTTCTGAAGTAGATATCATGCTGTTAAAACCCAATATCAGCCCTTCTTACTTTGGTGCTGCTGCGTGGCTAACTTTTCCTTACCCCACACAGGTCAACCACTTAAAACTGGTGAAGGGTTACCTCCGGTCGGTGCAGTCGCTGAACAACAAAGCCATCAACGAGGCCCTCAACTCCCTACTCATCGAGGAGGAGGACTACACCGGCCTACGGACCTCCATCGATGCCTTTGACCACTTCGACAACATCGCCCTGGCACAGTCGCTGGAGAAACACGACCTGATTGAGTTCCGACGCATTGCTGCCTACCTGTACAAGGGCAACAACAGGTGGAAGCAGTCAGTGGAGTTGTGTAAAAAGGACAAACTCTTCAAGGTAATTTCCCCTCGGACAGGTATTCAGTTACCATATATTACCTTGAAAATATTACCTCAAGTGTGGAAGCAATATGTAAAGTAGTATAAAGAGGATAAACTTCTGGATAAATTTTTGATACGATGATGTACTTTTTAGGATTATATCATGTACAGAAAAGTAATCTCCAGTATTTGTAATTAAGTTTGTTGAGCTTTTAAAGATTAACGGATTGGATGGTAGATAGATAGATAGATATGATGACTTTGGGTTCTGCATATAATGTTTGGGTGGTAATAGATAGATGGTGAGCTGGTAATAGTGTGGACAGATCATTTATTTATGGGAGGCTCCCCACATACAGCTCTTCTCAATAGGGTGGAGTCAAAGGCTTTTCGTCTCATTAACTCTCCTCCTCTTACTGACTCCCTTCAACCTCTGTCTCTTCGCCACACTGTTGCATCTTTATCTCTTTTCTATCGCTACTTTAATGGTCACTGCTCCTCTGAACTGTCTGCTTGCATTCCTCCACCTCTACGACGGGCGTGTAGCACCCGTCTAGCAGCAAACTCTCATCCCTTTTCTGTCCAACTCTCTAATGCAAGAGTTAACCGTTACTCCCAGTCTTTCATTTATGCAACAGGTCAACTCGGGAACTGTCTCCCTCTGTCTGTATTTCCTGCTGCCTATGATCTCCAGCCTTTCAAACGCAGTGTGTCCAGGCTTCTCAAAATGATCGGATCTTGAATTTGGCTCTCTATTGTATTTTGTTTTTCTCTTGGAGGGAACTGTTATTGCAGGCTCATGGCCTTTGGTTCCTTCTTCCTCGCATTAAAAAAAAAAAACTAAAATAAACTGCAAGTGTTGTTGTATGCAGTGCAGTTTGCCTCAGAGTAAATCCAGGACTGAGATGGTGATACAGTAGTTGTAATGATGATGACTTAATTTTTCCAGGAGTTAGAGATTGTGGGTTTTGATAATAATAATAGTAGTAGTAGTAGTAGTAGTAATTGTTGAAGTAGTAGTAGCAGCAGTAGTAGCAGTAGTAATTGTTGAAGTAGTAGCAGCAGCAGTAGTAGTAGTAGTAGTAGTAGCAGCACTGTAATAGTAGTAGTAGTAGTAGTAATTGTTGAAGTAGTAATAGTAGTAGTAGTAGTAGTAATTGTTCAGGTAGTAGTAATATTAGTAAAGGTGTCAGCCAACTGATGACAGGGAGTGCTGGAGCTCCCGTTTCATCAGCCCTCAGGACTAGTTCCTGACCATCCCCCTTTGCTGAACTTTTTCAGTGTCTCAGTTACACAGAGAGTAGGCCAGCATGCTCTCCAGTACAAATTTCTCTATCTATCTTCACCAAACTACATGCACAGTACACACTACACTTCCTACTCAGAATTTACCAAAATGGCGTCAATTCACCTAGCCTCGGAGTCCCCAGGGGGGGGGACCATAAATGCCCCCGCCATCTGCCCCTCTCCCGGTGACGACTCGAGGTGCCTGGAACCACTGTCTGACTCTCTTCTTCTTCATTTCTGCAACATTCGCGGCCTTTCATCTAACTTTCGCTCTGTTGAGCACCACCTCTCCTCCTCTAAACCTCACCTTCTTTTCTAACGGAGACTCAGCTGTCTGAGGCAACTGACAGCAAACCCTTTTCTGTATCCTCCTACTTTCTCTATACTCATTTCAAAGCCAAAGGTGGCTGTTGTGTATACATACTAACGACTTATCTTGCTCTCGTGTTCCTGAACTTGATTCTTCTGAATTCTCCACTCTCTGGCTTTGGCTTTCCTGTCATTCTCTGACTAAATATATCTGTGCTGTTTACTTATCCCCTAATTCTACTGACTATCAAAAATTCTTCGACTATCTTACTTCTACGATGGAACACATTCTGTCCATTTCTCCTTTCTCTGAAATCTCCATTCTTGGAGATTTCAATGTTCACCACCACCTTTGGCTCTCTTCTCCTTTCACGGATCCACCTGGTGAACAAGCCTACATCTTTTCTATCCTTAATGACCTAGAGCAGCTTGTACAGCACCCTACCCGTATCCCTGACCGCCTTGTAGAGAGCTCCAACATACTTGACCTCTTCCTCACAACTAATCCTTCAGCTTACTCTGTTAATCTTTTCTCTCCGTTGGGCTCCTCCGATCACAACCTTATTACCTTAACCTGTCCTATCGCTCCAGCACGGCCTGCGGACCCTCCAGGGAAACGCTGCTTCTGGCATTTTGGAGCTGCGGACTGGGAGGCCCTCAGGCAGTACTACTTTGATTTTCCCTGGAATGATTATTGCTTCCATGGCCGGGAGCCATCTGAGTGTGCCTTGCGCATTACGGAGGTTATTCTCTCGGGCATGGAAGCATACATTCCTTTCTCATATCCTTTGACTAACGCAAGAAAGCCTTGGTTTAATCACGCTTGTTCTAATGCTGTCCGCAACAAGGAGAAGGCCTACAAAAGGTACCGGAGCCAACCCACCCCTGAATCACATAATCTTTACGTTTCTGCCCGGAATCGTGCTAAGTCTGTTCTTCGCTCTACTAAAAATAATTTCATCCATACTAAATGCTCTCAACTCTCCAACTCGAATTCTTCCTGCTCCTTCTGGCACCTTGCCAAAAATCTTTCTAACAACTTTACTTCATCATCCTTCCCTCCTCTTTTCTACTCTGATGGTTCTGTAGCTATTTCTTCTACTGATAAAGCAGATCTCTTCGCACAGACTTTCTCCTCCAATTCCACCTTAGACGATTCCGGTGCTGTTCCTCCATCACTTCCCCTCTGACTTCCTCATGGCTGACATTAAAATTTCTTCAGTTGATGTATTTTCTGCCATTACTGGCCTCAGTACTAACAAGGCATATGGGCCTGATGGGGTCCCTCCTGTTGTTCTCAAAAACTGTGCTTCTGTGCTTACACCCTGCCTAGGCAAACTATTTCGCCTTTGTCTGTCAACTTGTACCTTTCCTTCTTGCTGGAAGTTTGCTCTCATTCAGCCAGTCCCAAAGAAGGGTGACCACTCCCAACCCTCCAACTATCGTCCAATTGCTTTAACGTCCTGTATTTCAAAAGTTTTTGAGTCAATTCTTAATAAAAAAATTTTAAGGCATCTTTCCCATCACAACCTTCTTTCCGATCGTCAGTATGGGTTCCGTCAGGGACGCTCCACTGGCGATCTTCTCACCTACCTTTCAGACTCCTGGTCATCCTCCTTTCGGGACTTTGGCGAAAGCTTTGCCATTGCACTTGACATCTCAAAGGCTTTCGATCGAGTCTGGCATAAATCTTTAATTTCCAAACTGCCCTCCTACGGTTTCTATCCTTCTATCTGTACCTTCATCGCTAGCTTCCTTTCTGGTCGTTCTATAGCTGCTGTCGTAGACGGCCATCGTTCTTCTCCTAGATCTATCAACAGTGGTGTTCCTCAGGGCTCTGTCCTATCACCAACTCTCTTCCTTTTATTCATCAATGATCTTCTAAGCTGTACATCTAACTCTATCCACTCATACGCTGATGACTCCACCTTTCACCTTTCCATTCGGTTCCCGCAACGCCCATCTCAACAGTTACTTCAAGAAACAAGGGATGAGGCTATGGCACACCTAATGTCTGACTTGGCTCATATCTCTGACTGGGGTAAAAATAATATGGTTGTCTTTAATGCTTCTAAGACTCAGTTCTTACACCTATCAACCCGACAAAATCTTCCACAGGTATACCCACTAATGTTTAATAATATTCAGATTAATCCTGCATCATCCTTGAACATGCTTGGGGTTTCATTTACTCGGGACTTATCTTGAAAGATCATATTGCATCTCTTGTAAAATCTGCTTCCAAGAGATTGGGTGTGCTAAGCCGACTCCGCTCTTTCTTTACCCCTGCACAATTGTTGACTCTATACAGGGGTTTTATCCGCCCCTGTGTGGAGTACAACTCTCATGTGTGGGGAGGCTCCCCACATACAGCTCTTCTCAATAGGGTGGAGTCAAAGGCTTTTCGTCTCATTAACTCTCCTCCTCTTACTGACTCCCTTCAACCTCTGTCTCTTCGCCGCACTGTTGCATCTTTATCTCTTTTCTATCGCTACTTTAATGGTCACTGCTCCTCTGAACTGTCTGCTTGCATTCCTCCACCTCTACGACGGGCGCGTAGCACCCGTCTGGCAGCAAACTCTCATCCCTTTTCTGTCCAACTCTAATGCAAGAGTTAACCGTTACTCCCAGTCTTTCATTCATGCAACAGGTCAGCTCTGGAACTGTCTCCCTCTGTCTGTATTTCCTCCTGCCTATGATCTCCAGTCTTTCAAACGTAGTGTGTCCAGGCATCTCAAAATGATCGGATCTTGAATTTGGCTCTCTATTGTATTTTGTTTTTCTCTTGGAGGGAACTGTTACTGCGGGCTCATGGCCTTTGGTTCCTTCTTCCTCGCATAAAAAAAAAAAAAAAAAAAAAAAAAAAAAAAAAAAAACTAATCCTCTTTGTCTCAGGATGCCATGGAGTACGCCTCGGAGAGCAAGAACTCAGACACAGCAGAGGAGCTACTACAGTGGTTCCTGGAGAATGGCAACTACGACTGCTTCGCCGCCTGCCTCTTCCACTGCTACGACCTCCTCCACCCCGACGTCATCCTGGAACTGGCATGGCGGCACAACATCATGGACTTCGCGATGCCGTACCTAATCAACGTCATGCGGGAGTACGTCACCAAGGTCAACCGCCTCGAGGACATCGAGAAGAACCGGTCCGAGGAAAACGAGACCAACGAGAGCAAACCCATGATGAATATGATTGGTGAGTGATGTAGGGACGAAGATAGATATGACAGATGGAAAGGATAAGGGAAAATAGATGTGAAGGATAGATTGTTATGAAGAAAAGGTCTGAGTGGAAAGGCCAGTGAGGAATATGATTGGTGAGTGATGTAGGGACGAAGATAGATATGATAGATGGAAAGGATAAGGGAAAATAGATGTGAAGGATAGATTGATATGAAGAAAAGGTCTGAGTGGAAATTAAATGAGACCAACGAGAGCAAACTCATGATGAATATGGTTGGTGAGTGATGTAGGGGTGAAGATAGATATAATAGATGTAAAGAATAAGGGAAAATTAAGTAAAATAGATGTTGTTACTCCTCACCCTGCCCTGAGGTGGGGAAGGAGGTCTGGGTGATGATGATGATGATGATGGATAGATTGGTCTGAAGAAAAGGTCTGAGTAGAAAGACCAGTGAAAGGAAGCCAGTGATGAATATGATTGGCGAGTGAGGAGGTCAAAGAGGATAGATAAAGATAGATGTAAAAATAGGGGAAAGAATAGGTTAGATAGATATAAAAACAGGGGAAAGAATAGGTTAGATTGGTACAAAGGAGAGGTCTGAGGAAATTGACCAGTGAAAGCAAGCCAGTCATGAAAATGAATGAGTGAATAAGAGGGAAGTGAATGGGTGAGGTGATTGAGTGAATGAGATGTGAAGTAAGTGAAGGAAATGAAAGCAAGCTGGTGGTGTATATGATTGAATAAGAGGGGATTGAATGGTTGAGGTGAGTCATGAATGAGGTGTGAAGGAAATAAAAGCAAGCCATTGATGAATATGTTTGAGTGAATAAAGGGGAAGTGAA
Organism: Coenobita brevimanus; assembly: GCF_032717465.1. Taxonomy (NCBI): domain Eukaryota; kingdom Metazoa; phylum Arthropoda; class Malacostraca; order Decapoda; family Coenobitidae; genus Coenobita; species Coenobita brevimanus. The sequence goes on from NC_136976.1 coordinate 3,830,870, forward strand.
TGGGTGAGGCGAGTGATGAATGAGGTGTGATGTGAGTGAAGGAAAGGAAGCAAGCCAGTGATGAATAACGAAGAAGTGTAGGCAGCTTTGAAGGCTTAATTACCTCATTGTTGGGTGGGAAAGACAGGGTGAAGATTGTATGAATGATGAATGAGTGAAGTGTATGCAGTTTTAGGTGTTTTAGTGAATGAAACAGTGGATCATTTTTCCTGTGCTTAATACGGTAAGTGTTCCTCCCCAGTTTGGCCTTACCCCATTGTTAGGTGGAATGAAAAGTCAGGATGATGATGGTGATGATGATATGATGATGATGATGAGGAGGAGGAGAAGGAGAAGGATTGATGATGATGATGAGGATGTGGTGATGATGATGGTAATGTTATGATGATGATGTGGTGGTGATGATGATGATGATGATGGATGTGTGCTTTCCCATACCTCTTTCTTAATTCTGCCCCCCCTTCATGCTAACCTAATAATACCTTTAGTCCTGTAGAACCCAGAATTTTTCAAAGCTTAAGCCCTGTGGATCAAACTATAATCTCTTTTAGTTTATCAGTACAGTCAGCAGGTGATTTTAAAAAGGTGTTTCTTATTACATTTCTGTCTAACCCATCCAGTCAGAAAAGTATGCCCCTAGCCTTGTAAACTCGTAGAAACCGTTAAAATCAGATTAAAAAGCTGGACTGATTGATTTAGGTGGGGAAATGGAAGCGTGACTCAGTTCTTGCTGGGGAACCTGTCAATAGGCCTCGTACTTTCGTTATTAAATTTTCCTGTCCTTAAATCTGACCCAGCCTGTTTATATATGTGGGAAATAGGGTGAAAATTGTCATGAGTGGCAGCCAACCCTTTTGTCATCCATGGACTTTTCTTTACTCAGACTGCCATAAGATGATTTTGTTCAGGTGAGGGGAATTCTGGTAAACACAAAGGACTGATTTGAAAGTCCCTCTGCTGGACACAGTAATTTAATTTTAGCCTGAATAACGTGTGTTGTAGGAGACTGACAACTTTAAGTCCCTCCCATCTGCGACTTCTGCTATAGTGTGTTAGTCAGCTTTTTTTGGGTGATGTGATGGCTTACTGTGCAGGGAGTCCACTATATTTGCATACAGCATACATACTGGGTTTATCTTTTATTATATTTCAGTGAATATATAAATTCATTAAAGGATGTGTTTCACTTGTTGCTTGTTATTTTTGCTGTGAATTCTTTAATGGTCAGTCAAGTGTATACTGAACACTTCCTCGTTAGTAGCAGTAAGAACATGTTTTTCTAAATTATAATTTTTTAATTAGAGTTGGTCTGCATACAACAGTGTAATACTAGATGTTTTTGTCATGCTACTGTTATATAAATTATTCTTTGAAGAAGCAGAAGTCAGCTACTGCATTGCAGTTATGAACTGATATAACTTGTTTTTAATTTCAAGTCACAGTTCAATTACAGCAGAAGTACTGTACTTCACAAGTAAAATATAGTATCTAAAAGCTTGACATGTGTGTGCTTGTCACTATAATGAAATTTATAACTTTCATGTAAAGATACAACTAAAGTGATGGACTGATGTAATATTTTAGCCTCAGACTAGAGAGGACTCTTACATGAGTGTCATCACATCACCACACGAAGCTGACTAACAACAGGTGACTATTACTGATGCATTGTGGCGCAACAGCCTTCACGCTGCTTGGTTCTCGTGTGCTGCTCAGATTTCCATATGTTTGTTCTCTCACTGGTTACTCTTTATTTCCCTTTTCATTATTATTACAGTTTCTTTTGTTTTCTCTGTCCTTAGGTTATAGACGATTCTTTCTTTCGTTCACCCTCTTGTGTGCGTCTCAAATTTTGTCTCGTTTGTTCGCTCACTTCCAGTCTCATCTCTTTCCCTCCCCTGGGCTCCCACTCTTCCTCATGTGCTTCTCAAACTTGTTCATTCATTTTTTGTCTTCCTGTAGTCAGCCTCACTACTCTTCCTTCCTCCAGTAAACCTATCTTCCATCTTTCCCTCTCTCCTCCATTTTTTCCTCCTTCCCTTGTTTACAGTAAACCTTCATAGGTCGAATTATGGGGCATACCGAAAATAATTGCAAAAAACCTTTATTACCCCCCCCCCAATATTTGCAAATTATATGTGATTACATGTTTATTAACACCAAACTAAAGAAGCAGATAAATAACAATGAAAATAACTAAAACAATTCAGTGCATGTCATGGGCTAGGCTAGGGTAGGAGGTTGCATAGGTGGAGGGGTGCAACAGTCACTTAATTACCTAAAGTTTTGTGCTTTTTAACTTCACATTACAATCAATAAAACTAAAATATAACACTTGGAATATAATAAACTAAAATGTTACCCATTGAATAAACACCAAGTCACTCCTCGGTAAGAGTTCGACTTAGCAGAAATTCCACCATCTGCAGGGTTGATTTGCCGAGGCCTCACTGTATTTTTGATTTTGTGGTATCTTCTTTCACAGTTTACCAGCGCCTTCCCTGTCACATCTCTCCCTCTTCCCCATTGGCTGCTGTTCTGATCTCTTACACATTTCCTTTCCTCCCTCACTTTCTTAACATTTCCTCCCTCCCCTCACCTCTTCCTCTTTCTTTTATGCATCGTTCCTTCCCTCCCTCACCTCTTCCTCTTTCTTTTATTCATCGTTCCCTTCCTACTTTATTCCCCTTCTCTCCCTCGTTACTTGCTACCATCCACTTAGTTTTTTCGCCTGATGTGTGTTGCATAATTTTCCATTCTATTTTCCAGTGTTTTTAATTATTTTATTCAGGGCATCTTATTAAATCGTATGCCACATTGATTCTCAGCAATTTGCCTTACTTTTTAAAGCATGAAATAAATTCTGCACATTTCCATAATCATTGCAACTCAGATTATGCACATGTCTGCCGGGATTTCTCTTAGATGCAGTACGTTCTGTGGTGTGTGTGTGAATCTGCCATGCGTGTGGGTCTAGTGGGTAAAAGGTAGTTGGGAGGTTTAAGTCTCTCAGTGCCTTCCATGTTTCCGAGGTCAACCACTTACTTTTCTTGGGTCTGTAGCTGGTAGGGGTAGTTTGGTAGAAGGTAGTTGGTAGGTTTAGGTCTCAGTGCGTTCCATGTTTCCAAGGTCAAGCACTTATTAATCTTGGGTCTGTAGCTGGTAGGGGTAGTTTGGTAGAAGGTAGAAAGGGTTAGATCTCCCAGCATGTTCCATGTTTCCAAGGTCAAACACTTACTAATCTTGGGTCTGTAGCTGGTAGGGGTAGTTTGGTAGAAGGTAGTAAAGGTTAGATCTCCCAGCGCATTTCATGTTTCCAAGGTCAACCACTTTAATGTTCTTGGGTGTGTAGCTGGTAGGGGTTGTTTGGTAGAAGGTAGTAAAGGTTAGATCTCCCAGCACGTTCCATGTTTCCAAGGTCAAGCACTTACAATTCTTGGGTCTGTAGCTGGTAGGGGTAGTTTGGTAGAAGGTAGAAAGTTGTAGATCTCGCAATTTCTTGTCCCGTGATTCCTTGGACAATCACCTAGGCTTGTATTCTCGGCAGTCAAGGAAGTCCCCTAACACCTCGTCCTTAATTATTTGTTTCTGGATACTGCGGGCTAATAATGTCTTGTTATTTGTGCAGTGGAGGGAGAGAAGGAAGGGGAAGACTGAGGATGAGGTGGAGGGATGGAGTTGAGAGGTATATGAGGGAGGGGGGGAGTGAGTTGGGGGGAGGGCAGTTAAATGGTGGGTGACAGAGTGACATGGAGGCGTTTTGTCTTCGGCCACCCTTTGCAGGATTAGGGCATCAGGCTGCAGATAGATAGACAGATACATAGATAGATATTTATGCAGAGTGTGGTGATGTTTGAAGGATTGATATAACGTAGACTAGAACTGTAGGGTTAGTAAGCAAAATAAATCACTAGGGAGAAGATGCTAGGGAGCTTCCTTAACCAACAAGAACACAGCCCTGTCTTCTCGCCACAGTTTTCCTCGACTGGTCCTTCCATTTGTCCCAGCCACCTCAACATGCCTCCACGATAGACCACACTGATGCTTTCAATATCCTGGCCACTCTTTCTCTCTCTCTCTCTCTCCAGCCACCACTCAGTGACACATATCAGCCTAGCTTAGTGTTTTATCATTAATTACTTCATCTAAACAATATAGTTATTATTTTGTTCTTAATACCACCAAACATGTTACTCAGCTTGGGAGAGACTTTTCAAACTTGAGTCAAATAGTTACCCCTCGCACTAGATGTAGGAGATGTCTAGGCTGGATGGCGCTGAGAGTCAGTGGATTGTAACTGTATCTCCACTTACTTCTAGGAACTTTTGAGTCCGAAACGCCAGCTTTAGGTTTACCGAGGAAGTTCTGGGGCCACATGAACCCTTTTGCCTCTGTGGACGTCTAGCTGTCTCTCTCTCTATAGCCTGATGCTCTAATCTATGGACATACTTGTGTTTTATTCAGAAGAGCATTAGAAGCTTTTGTTTAGCTGACAGGTATCCTGGATTGGTTAAACTTTTTCATTATTAACCATATCAGCCTCTTGGGTCTTATTCCAAATCTGATTAGCTGATGTTGGAATGACGTGAGATGTATTTGATCAGGAGTGGTTAGTGGAAAAGGCCTCTAATCACTTCAGCCCAAGTGGTTGAGTAAAATTCTCCTGTGTTAGCCAGAATTAAATGTGTCCTTGGGCTACTGTAGATGCATCAAGTTTCTGTTCAGTGTAATACCCATCAGGTGTTCACTTGAGATAAATATTACCTGTGGATAATTGGGGATTTTACCAGACTGTTTTGCTTGTCTAGAGTTTACTTAGACCATTGAGAGACTATTTTCCCTAGGCCTGTTATAATTTATGGAAGGGTATCACCGGACTTTTGCTTACATAGATTGCGGGGTATTAACAGACTAGTTTTGCTTGTCTAGAGTTTGTTTAGGGTAGTGATAGAGTTTTTCATTTTCTAGAATTTATTGTCTGTTCTCATAAGGCCTATCTAGAATTTATTGAAGGGTATCACTGGACTTTAGCTTATGTAGATTGAGGGGTATTAGCAGACTATTTTGCTTGTCTGGAGTTTGTGTAGGGGAGTAATAGAGTTTTTCAATATCAAGAATTTATTTAGGAGTATTACCAGACATTTTTGCCTATGTAAGAGAAATCCTAGCGATGTATGGGTAATCAGAAACACCTTTTTAATAGTTACACAAGCCCCAGTGTTGCTTGCTTGGTTGCCAACGTGTGTGTGTATGTTTCAGGTGAGCCCCAGCTAATGATCACAGCGGGTCCGGGCGTTATGGGTCCCGGCTACCCCAACGCTGGCTATGCTAACAACATTAACTACGGTGCCGGCATGCCATCCTATCAGGGCTACAGCATGTAAACACTAACCACCTCCACCACCACCGCCACCGCCACACACCCCCCCAACCATCACCCGGGACTGTTGTGGAGCCAGCAGCCCCGGAGCCAAATAGGACTGGAGTAGTTGACGATGTGGATGCCCCCAGGTGGATCATTCAACACTTAGTGGATCTGTTGATGGATGCGAATGGCCAAAACTGGATTAATTTGACACGTGAATTGCCAAAACTGGATTAATTTGACGCGTGAATGGCCAAAACTGGATTAATTTGACGGGTGAATGGCCAAAACTGGATTAATTTGACGCGTGAATGGCCAAAACTGGATTAATTTGACGCGTGAATGGCCAAAACTGGATTAATTTGATGCATGAATGGCCAAAACTGGATTAATTTGACACATGAATGGCCAAAACTGGATTAATTTGACACATGAATGGCCAAAACTAGATTAATTTGATGTGTGAATGGCCAAAACTGGATTAATTTGATGCGTGAATGGCCAAAACTGGATTAATTAGACGCGTGAATGGCCAAAACTGGATTGAATTTACCTGTGTGGATCTCTGAACTGGAATAAAATCAGTAACCAGATGTGGATGGCCCAGAGTGGATGACCGTAAATTGACGTGGAACAGTTGATGTGGATGCCCCAAACAGGAGCAGATTCATACCTGGATAAACACTCATTCCATTCCATCGATCGCCACAAGAAGCAGCAAGTGAACGGAAGCATCAGCGTAGCGCATATGGTTCCCTTGGTTGAAATAGGTAAACACTAACAGAAGGATTAGTTGAAGTAGATTGACATTGAAGGAGCAGTTGAAATATTGGCACAAGGTAGAAGAATGAATGGAAATATTGATACTAAAAGAGGAGGTCCGTTGACGAGATTCGGATGGAACAGCACACAGCGCATCAACCTGGAAACCATTGATAGTCACCAGCACGGATACCTCAGTCTTGAAATAATTGATACAAATAGAATTCCTCTAAGTGATACACATGGATTGTTGGTTGAACTAGCCCTGAAGTCATTGACACAAGCGGACACATCTATTGGAACCTCAAAATGATCAATACGGATGGATGAATCATTGGACACACGGATACACCAGCCGTGAATCAGTTTGCCACACGAAGATACACCACCTACAACCACAAAGTAACTATACAAACACCTGCATTACTTAGAACTTCAAAGCCATTATTTACAAAACGAAACATCAAGACACGAAGATACACAGCCCTTAATCCGAACACACCAGGCTGCATCCGCCACCTTAAATTGACACAGAGCTCAGCCCAGAATCCTCCGACACAGATGGATGCACGTGCCGGACTCCTGGACACGCACAAACACACCATTTGACACAGGATACGTGCGTCTGGAGTCCGTTGATGGCCGGTTGCATCAGGTGGGTGTGTAAATTTAGCACATTGTAACTACTGCTGGCATCTGTAAAATTAGCACATTGTAACTACCTTTGTCATCGTAGTAGTGGTCGTTAGTGCATCAGGCTGGTATAATTAGTGCTTTTAATTAAATGACTTGTAATGACTGCCCTTGGTTATCTAATTGACTTCTAGAGGTCATTAAGATATTAGGCTTATTTAATGCTTTTAATTATACGACTGTTGTAACGACTGCCCATAGTTATCTAATTAAGTGACTTCAATGACTGTCCTTCGTTAATTGAGATCAGAACATCAAGTTAATTTAAAGAATGGTTGCAGTTAACTATGTGACCTTCTAATAATTCCAGTCTAAACCAGGGTCATGCACACAAAGATATATAAGCAGCATCATAAATACAGTTGCTGGATGAGTAAGTAATTTGTGAGTGTTAAGATCCATACAGGGGAGTTGATAAGGATGGAGGGTAGATAAAGATCGTAATCTTATCGTCATCTGATTGTGAGCTGCCAAAATCCACATGTGAGTAATTACAGAGATAAGTAATTACAGATAATGGCCATCATTCACTGATAATTGGGGCTGTTAATGACCAGCACTTGTTGGAGTTGTGAAGGACTGAATCACACCGTCGTCAGGTGATATGAGGCCAGCAGGATCCACACATTAAAAAAATAAATAAAAAGTAGTGAGGTGGTAAGATGTGCATATGGAAAATTACTGGGCACATGAGAACACAGGAAAAATATCTTAGGTAATTATCAACACCTACACATGAAAACTTAATGATCGTCAACTACCCTCATGATCAGCCATTTGGGGCCATAACGACGCAACTACCTGCACGGGGAACCTCAAAGCTCGTTTAGACTTGTAGAGTTTATGAACGCTTGTAACTAATGCATTGTTATCTCCTACCAAGCTGTTTACCAAGACCCTGCCGGGATCAAGTTGGTTTGGTAGTATTTCGTAGATTTGAGTTGGCTTGTAAACTAACCACTCCAAAAATAAAAAACGTAAATTATCCTCTAAGTTTGCCAGTTGTAAAATATGTACCAGGTTACATAATAATAATAATAGTAATAATACTGTCGTTCCCCAGGGATGTGTGTGTCCAAATTCCGCTCGTTAGCAAGGGTGTAAATGGTGACCCGAGAAATAGGTTTAACTGTTGAATAGTGTGGTTAGTGTGCGGGGTGAATGCTCTGGCTGTTTCAAGGCTTACTACTACCTGTTCTCCATTGGGCACGAGGCACGACTATGCGTTCTTACATGCAGGAGGCTAGAAAGGTCCCTGTGTAGTGGAGACGAGAAGTGTGGCAGTGTGAGGAGTGACTGTGTGTGTGTGTAAGTGAGCTAGTGTTGCTGTGTGTGTTAGAGGTGTGATTGTGTGTGTGTAGTGTGAAATCTGGCAGTGTGAAGCCTGATACCTACTACCCAGTGACGTTTTCTAGCTGCCTATATATTGTTGATGGAGTTCCTTGGAGGTATATGGTTGTAAAAAGTAATTAGCCGATTCATCTCCCTTTGTACATAGTTATTCCCATTTTCTGCTGAATGTGATGTAGCATTGTTTTGCCTATCCCTCTTCAACGGTCTGATTGGTGTTCCAGTAGAGCGAGGTAAGGTTAAATATGTGAGAGATGTGATTAGAAATATGTATATATATATAGATTTAACATATGGCCGATTGTAGACATAATGGTGAAATAAAAAAAGCATATAATATCTTGTAAACTTAACTAAGTGTGATGTAACCCTCTTGCTGCTACAGGGCAAGCTTGGGTATGTGTCTAAGCTGGTGCCAGGCAAAGTTTCAAGCTGAGGGAAAGCTTAGGGATGAAAGGGTTAAGGGATGTGGGAAAAGCACTGAAAGGTTAAGGGATGTGGAAGAAGACTAAAAGGGTTAAGGGATGTGGAAGAATTACTTTGCCCCCATTAGGAAAAGTTAATTGGGGCGACGTAATGGTTTCAGCCCCACTTGGACCCTCCGTCAAAGCCATCTGTTAACTCTTTCACTGGGTGCACTTGGGTAATGTATTCAAGGTGGCACCAGTAACTTCCCTCAGCTTGTTTCGCTTGTCTGGACGCAGCTTGGGATGGGTACTCAAACGGCAACAAAAGATTCCCTTCACGTGGGGGGATCCTAGCAGTGAGAGGGTTAGAGACGGAAGGATAGGCGTATGACTGTCTATATCAAACCATTCCTTAAACTTCACTGATAAGACGATTTGGCCTTTCGTCTCACCAGCTTGGGTCACTCTCTGGCACCTCCTCCCCAGTGATTTATCTCTTATGTTATGCTTTGATATTCTCTCTTAATTTATACCCTTTAATATAGCACAGATAGATAGCAAAAATGAATATACAGCACAAGCACCATTGATGGTATTCTCTTGTCCTATTTATTATTTTAAGATACATACACTCATATTACAAAAATAATATGCAGTAAGTTAATGTTAATGTGTCTGTGTGGAAATTGGGTAGTAAAGGAGAAGTATTTGTCTTGCTAAAGTGATGAGAGTATGTCCCGTTGATCAGTATAATATTCTTGTCTTTTAATCCCTTAGGTTTGAGCATTGTTTATAAAGGCGACTGTCAGGAGCTGGCATTTTTTGCAAAATATAGGTGATTTTTCAAAAATTGCTCCTATGAAAACAATTAAACCTATCACAAAAATCTTTTTTACCCAGCAGAGTACAAGTCTTTAGCTTTAAAGTGAGTGCTGTTCCAACGTCCTACAGTTATTTATTGTAGAACAGTGGCTAGGAACGTTAGAGTGTCTAAATTTTCTGGAATGGGGACCGACATCCCCATGGCACACGTTCCAGAATGGGGACCGATCTGTAGGAGTTAAGGAACCCTCCTAGATCCTCCTTACCTGATTTTCTCTGCTCATGGCATGTTAATATACCTTTTTGTATTGATTTGGTGATGTTGATATTAAAGGGAGAAATAGCAAGAGAATACTTGAACAGCAATACTGTATATAATGAGCAAAACAGAATAGTGGAGAGAGAGAATTAGAAAGAGGAAGCAATGAAGAAATATAAATGGTGTAAGGGAATACCAAAGTGTAATATTCAGGATAAATCACCGAGGAAGAGGTGCTTGTTGGTCTCGTAAGCTCATGGGAAGACAAGCCTTTGCCCTATCCGATGTCTAGAAGGGTACTTGAAGGTGACAGAAGCTTTGTCCATTGTGTGCCTTCGACTAGCAAGCGGAAGGCTCGGAAATAAACAAAAAGACTATCGATGGGGTAGCGCTTTCCATTTAAAGGCCAGCGGTCGTGTGTTCAATGGTTGTTTAGGAGTTTAATTGCTGAACGATGTGGCCGGCAGCTTGTACTGTGGAACAGCCTACCTCGTTGGGTGTAAAAGTTTAGTTCGGTCAACAGATGAGATATATATTAAGTTTTTGCAATGCCTCGTGACTTCATTGAGCATAAATAATTTAAATAATTTATGCAGTATTCATTTTCAAAAGCCATCTCACTTCATGCATAAATATCTGATATCCAATATTCATTTTTCATGGAAGATGAGATATATTTTGGGTTTTGAGATTCCTTGAAACTTTTTGAGCATAAATACTTGATATCCTGTAGTTTTTCCAAACAAGATAGTTTATTTCAAGTGTAACTTGTTCACAAAGGTATGGATTGCAGTATTGTTTTCCCAGTCAAGCATAAGTTTCAAAAGTCTGTCTCATTGCTAATAATCACAGTATTTGGTCTACAGTACTGCCTCTTCCAGTGAGGTATAGTTAATTTGGAAAGCCTATTACAGTACTGGTTAATTTGATCTGCAATATTATTTCTCCATTTTTTTTTTTTTTTTTTTTTTTTTTTTGTGTCTGCATACACAAGAAGCACAGCCTAATTACAGCACTTCTTTACATAGATTTTCCTTATATTTTCTCAGCTAAGTCACTTTCCATCTGAGGACTTTTTTTCATTTTATTTCTACCGCGTTACTGCTAATGTGAAACTGGAGGGTAATTGAAGTGGGGAATTTCATGGAGATCCCCCCACCCTCCCCTTCACTGCAAGAGGATCCCCAGCAGTAAAATAGCTTAAAGGCAGCAAGAATAAATTGCAAGTGACATCCATGGGCTGAAGGATTTAAATTACTGTACTGTATTAGCACATGCACCACCTTTGCCAGGCAGGTTAATGTACATTTGTTACCTGTCTCAACACTGGATGCCACTATTATTTATTCCTTCTCATCTTTAAGCAATATTTTCACCTTTTGAGAGATTTCTTGTGGGAAAAGGGGACAGTGGAGTTTTTTTGCCATCCAGTCTCTACCACGCATCTCCAGGTTGAGCAAAAAAATCTGGTGTTAACAGGAATGAAATATGAAAGATGTTTTCAGGTGGAAAGGGTTTGAGAGAAAATTCTTACCAAATCTGTTAAATTGGATGGCTGTAAAGGTGTCTGCAATATTATTTTTTTTAAGGAGTGTAATATTTTAAAGTGAATTTAATGATAATTGGATGACAAAGGATTAGCAGTCTGCACTAATGTTTTTCAGGTCATATTTTGTATTGTAATAAATCTTTAATAATTGGATGTTTAAATGTTAACCCCTTCAGAGTGAAGTCTAAGATGAATGAAATATGTTGACAGCTGCAAGAATTTAAAGACATTTGTACTGAAGTTAATGTAGAAATTTTATTCCCCTTAGTTCAAGGTTTCATTAAGCAAATCACTTAAAACATGATGTCATTGTACTGAAGGGGTTGAAATGACTGGGAATATACCAGTGTGACAGTCTTGCAGGTACAGCTTGCAATTGCACTTAGACATTCATTTCATGCAGCCTTGCCTGTCACCTCCATTTTTTGTACCATGGAAACTCTACTTGTTTTTCTTTAGGCATTAGGGAAAAATACTTTGCAAACTGTTACGTACCTTGAATCTTTCTTTAGTAATATGGTTTGTGTTCTTGTGGGCTGGGGAGGCACTACAGCACCTCTTCCTTAACTATTTTATTTCAGCATCCATGTTCACCTGTATAATTTATGCAAACCATGTTGATAATGAAGGAATTAAATTAACATGCAAGAGAATACCAGGATGTAATATGCAAAGTAAATAATTCTTTTGTGTGTTACCTATGCAAGCCATGTCTATATTGAAGAGAGAATAACTGGTAATATACAAGGATTATTAAGTTGATTGCTCAGAATAAACTGCCAAGGAAGAGGTGCCAACAGTCCTTCATAGCTCTTGAGAATACATTCCAGCCAGTTGTAATTTTAAGTTAGAGCCTGTTCAGTTACCGGTAAATGTATTTATTATTAATAGTTCTTGGTTACATATGGATATCCATGGTGGTGAAGCCATACCATTCCAGCCAGGCTTCAGGGTATATACATATGGACTCGCAGCTCACAGGTTCTTGCGGACCCAGAGCGATGTCCTGTGGCCACACGTCAAGATAATAAACCTCCCACGAGATAAACACCTTTCATTCTTCCTTCATTGTCAGTCAGGTCCATCTTATCCCAGTTTACTATGATTTGTGCACTTCGTGGAAATTTGTCCTGAAGCTTATTTCCTGTACCTCAGTGGCATAAAAATACTGTGTCTACATGCTGTCCGCAGCACTTTGTCTTGGCTAGTGCCATGTTCTCATGTCTTGTTACAGCCTAGCATTCAGGATAGAAATGGCACATTTTCTGGTCAAGTGTAGTGAACAGTATAACTGGTATCATGGTACACCAACTGATTCCATTCTCATTTTCACCTCAAGGTCTTTCCACTGCAGCACAAAAGTAGCCACAACTGAAGTGTCAGTCCGATGAGGGGACAAATTCTGCATATTAGCATGTGGTATCAAGGGATAAGGGATTATTCCCCCAAGCTAGACTTCGATACATCATACAGCCCTCCTAAGGTTACAAGAGAGTGCTACCCCTCCCAACAAAGGCAGCTGCCCAGGCAAGGCATGAACTCTTGATCTTGCAATCTTGAGTCCAATGCTCTACCACTGAGCCACCCCATACCCCATGTGGTATCAAGCACTCCTCTTGAGGGATCACTTTACTTAACCTTTAAATACCTTTATTCAGCCAAGGAAAGCTTCCCATTCATAATGTATTTCAGTATATTGTGAAAGCAGGACTGAAAATATTTGCTGATATTTCCTCAATTGTTTGCATCAAGCAATAGTCATCTGTTTGTATTGTCTCCTGTTGTGTTCAGTGCTGCTAGGATGTGAAACTATTTCATTTCTTGTCATGATCAGTGCACCAGGCAGCAAGTGGAAGTTCCACATTCCAACAGCAGTAGACATAATAAACAGTATGAGCATATGTGTATCTGTATTTATGAATGTGGCAATAGCTTCCTATAACTACAGTCTGTTTTTTCCTTGGTCGGCCTGCAGGACAATATTCTTACATGATTACATTCGTAGTTAATGATAAAACAACAGCAAGTGAAAAAAGTTTATTTTTCCAAGGCCTTGATGTTAGACTCTTGAAGCACGGGGAAGAACACAAAACTTCCAGCCACTCACAGTTGTAACACTTTACTAAGTAACCTTCATTGACTGTTCTCTCTCGTGCTTCCACCACCTACCACCAAACTTTCTCAAGCATACAGCACATTACATTTATCAACAAGACATACATGAAAACTTTGGGAAAACAAGTACTATGTTTATGCTTGAGCAAAGTATTATGTTCCTGAGCAGGTGCCCATCTGCCTATAAAGGGAACATAAATTTGGGTCTTGGCATTAAGGAATGTTGGTGTAAAAAATCTGGAAACAAAAGACACTTCTTGGTTTTTACTGATTAGACCATAACCATATTCCTGAGGGCTCGAGAGGTTCCCCAGAATCTCTTCCATACCATTTTATTTTTCCATATGGCACAGTCATGCTCTCCCTTGTATTTATGCAAACTACATCAACATTAAAAAGGAAATCAGCATGCAGGAGAGCAGTAAGGTGCAATATGTCAAGATACATCACTAGGAAGCCTCCCAAGCTCAGAAGAATACTGGCCCAAATCAGTTAGGCAACAAATACACGTTGATAACTGCATTTACAAAAACACCCGACAATACAGAACAAAAGCTTCAAACTCGTCTGAATTATCAGCATGAATAAAAGTGGGGAAAACAATGGAAAACTGTCTTTTGGGGATTAAATAATATGGAAGTAATAAAATAACTGAGGCTGTGTTTATCTGGTAGAAGCTGATGCCAAGATTAACTTCAGTGTATAACCCACAAACTTCAGCTGGCAACAATGTTAACCTCTTCAATCTGGTGATGTACACTCCATTTCATTCTTTATACCCCAGACAATTATATTCAACTTAATTACCCCATCTTCTGCATGGGCAAAAGGGATGGGATGATGAAGACTTCCCATACTTAGAGGCTGATGATGGCTAATGTAGTGGTGTATGGTACGTAGGAGGACTACTAGGCCTTGGGAGTAGGCTGTGAAGCCTTTGCCCAGTCAGACACATAAAAAAAATAAATAAATAAATAATAATAATAATAATAACCTTTCTAGTTCAAAAAGCCTCTCGCAAGATAACACTGTCTGCAGGTGGCAAGAGTAAAATAAGTTCGGTCATCAGCACGGAGTGGTTGCAAGTTTTCCATCAAAAATTTGATTTTGTAACCATAACATAGATTAATGTGGATTCCTTTCTTTTAGGCTTAATCTGTTTATATTAACCTAATCCACAGTTGCCAGGATAACATTAAAATCCACTAAAAGTACAGTATTTCAGAACTGTAATTATTCAACACTTAACAGAATCCACATTTATCACGATAACATGAAAAAATCACTAAATGTACAGTATTTCAGAACTAAAATTCTTTTCCACATCTACATATTTTATTCAAGCAAAGGCCAAATGATCACTCTGCTAAGAGAAAACCAGGCAATCAAAGGCATAATAATGGCCATGCTTAATTTTTAAACTCCTGTGGGTGCACCTGGATATTTAATACCTGATTATTGTATTTTCTGTATTCTGATTATCTAAAACAAATCTAACAAGGGGAAACTGGCAATTCAGATTCTTGGTGGAGAGCCACCTGAAGTTAAAACCCTTGAATCTATATGACATGTTTTTGCTTTATTCTTGTTGCACCCAGACGATTTAATTCAGAATAAAATTTTGAGTAGACTCTGAACTATAGGTGTTAGATACAGCCTTCATAAACCCTGCAATATGAGAGGCCTTTCTTAAGCCGAATAAAAATTTCTGGAGTAGGAGAATAAACCCAAAAGGACATTATGTACTTTCAAGGGACTAAGGGTTATGTTTATGAGCGTGACCAGTGACTGAAATCCACTTAGTACGAATCTCAGCGTCCTAGTGATCTCTACCACAGTTCCCCGTCCTTCTCCTTGGCGGGCACCTCGATGACCCGGGGTTTGTCGATGATGCGGGCTGTCCGGTTGCCTTTCTCCACAATGCCAATGATCCACGCCTGGTACCCCTCCTGCTTCTCAATGTCCTTGCAGTACGCCGCCGCCTGCTCCCGTGGTAGGCAGATCAGCAGGCCACCAGATGTTTCAGCACTCAGCCCCTGAAGTTACAAAGAAATGTTAAGACTCATTACCACCATCATCTCATCTTTCCCATACACACACAAGTTAGCTACTGGAATATTTCATAACCATTAACAGACCTCTCAGTAAATCTGGGCCACACATCCATTCACTCACTGTTCATCATCATAAGCAACATAAACTTTTTTCCACCTAATGACAGGGTGGGGTAGGATCAGAAACAAGGAAAACAGAACATACAACTCAGGATGAACTACCAACAGCAAAACCATTGACACTGGCCACATTATCACCCAAACACCATTCAAGCTCCTGCAGTCCTGGCTCTACCTCGCAGGTCAAATCATCTGCACATTTTTCCCCCCCTCCTAAATGCAAGTTACATACACCTCTCAGATAGATTTCTTCAACTCTCAAGCTAACAAAGGGTTACCAAATCACTGTTCATACTCTGACACATGGATACTAGGGTGGGTCGAAAAACTAAACAAGGATATTTTGAAGCCCAGAACACCATATTCACATAATTTAACTGTATTATTGAAAATCTGCCCATGCTCCTCCAGTAACTTAGTACAGTGTATGCTTGCACTGAATGAGCGCAGTAATAACTTTACGATAAAACTAACTTTGGCAGCTTTGACAGTGACGATGCTGATTTTGACGGCTTTGCTCCCAGTTACACAAATGAGTTGTGCTTGTCAGTTGCTAGTTTTTTTTTTTTTTTTTGCATTCATTTATACCCTGTCTTGGAATGATGGCTACCTGCAGCACGAGGGAAAAGGTCAAAGATTCCGTATTTGGTTTACCTCGTAGTCTTCCAGTGCATCAGCTACCTACATGCTAAGATGTCATTAGAGAATATTTGGAACACAAAATGACAGATCCATTATCAAGAACGCAAGCCCACACTGAAACTATTGCTGACCAAGTAGCAGAAATATATGAGAAGGCATCGGTTCCTATAAACAGCATTGTCATCCATGTGAAATGCTTGATAACAAAAGCTCAGGAGGTAAGAAAATACTCTGCAAAAAACAAGATTTCAAGCACCTACTTGGAGAAGTTGACCAGCTGTGAAGTACTATTGGACACCTGCTGCTGTAAATGCTACAAAAATGTTGATGCTCTAGAGAGGTGTAAGTGTTGTTGTGCCAGGGCTTCCAAGATACCTCCTGAAGAGTGGCCTTTTTGGGTGGACCAAAACAGTTGTAGGAATATGTAC
The DNA here is from genome assembly GCF_032717465.1 of Coenobita brevimanus. Taxonomy (NCBI): domain Eukaryota; kingdom Metazoa; phylum Arthropoda; class Malacostraca; order Decapoda; family Coenobitidae; genus Coenobita; species Coenobita brevimanus. The sequence continues at coordinate 3,847,436 of NC_136976.1, forward strand.
ACTGGCAAAGTAAACATGCAAAAGGCAGCAAAAAATGAACTTGACGCAAAGAGACAAATGAAAAGAAAGCTTCAAGTCAGTTCAGGATGCCATGCATGATGAAGATGTAAGAACAGCATGTAGGGATGATATCAATGATTCTAGTTGTATCAGATGATCAATATTATGTTGATGGTGCTGCACAAGCAGAGAGAGGCAAGCTGGGTCAGAAAAGACTGGAATATCCTGAACTATGTTGTGTATCAGACCAATATCAAATGAGCAACAGAGATATATGCTCCACAGCAAATGCTGCACTGAAGGACATGAGTATTCTTGCTGAGGAAAACAAACTTGATCCTAGCAAACTTCGGTGTCAAAGATGATACTGGAGGGATATTGCTGTTCAACAGCATCAAAGTGCCATGACAAAGATAGTTTGTCTGGGTTTTGGCAGTAAAATTGACAAGACTGAGTAAAACCCCTCCTGGAGAGAGGGTCATCATCAAGGAAGACCACTACTCAGTAACTGGCTTCCCTGATGCTGCTTAAATAGATCATGTCTCCCCTGAAAGTGGAAAAGCAGCGGATATGCCAAGGAGATCATGTCAGTTGTCCATGAGACCGATTCAGCAGAATCACTGCAAGCTATTGTTTGCAATGGCACGAACATAAACACTAGCAAGGAGAATGGGGTGATTCATGTGCTGGAAACCCAGCTGGAAAGACCATTACCATGGCTTGTCTGCTTGTTACATCTCATCAAAGCAGCTTTCAGACGGTATTTTGAAGCCAACGACGGTGCAACGATGGGTCCAACTGGCTCCAGAGGGGAAGTGGGTATAGTCTCACCAATCTAAAACCAAGGTTTGGGTGGAGTCCAGCCGGGGATTTCCCAGTGTACAGCGCTGCCTTGTTTCCTATACTCTGATTGGCTAGTGGCTGACCTGACACCGTTAGAGCTTGCCGCTCACATCTCGCCACCTGGCCTGACATGACTTCACCCACTTCTGTGTGTGTGTGTGTTTGTGTATGTGTGTGTGTGTAAAGACAAACTGATTTAAGTTATAAATATAACCAAAACAATGAATTTAAAAATCGCATTCTCTCTCATATAATTTATGATTCCTAGTATGGGCCCGGATGTTGCCGCTTGTGAGTGTTTTAACTTATTTATTTCTATTAAGATAATAGCGTATGTTTTACCGATTCCTTCAAATTATATTATAAACGTAATTGTTACATTACTTACCCAACTTAGAACTACCATGAAAGTCGGTAAAAGTAACTACATTTTTTCAGCAACACTGTAAAATATGTATGCCACGTTTCTTTATTGATGTACAAGAGCCATATGCATTACAAGTTTACCTTCCTTTGATATGCTAGAATACTTACGTTTATATTGTATTAGTATGTGTGTACCTATCTGTGATGCCTATTACATATATAACAGAATCTACTCATCGCTCGTTTAGGAAGTATGGCATGGCTGCACCCAGCGCCAGACCCCACCCAAACCTTGGTTTTAGATTGGTGAGACTATAGATCCCTTGAGTTCGATCCAAAGGGTCTGACAATTGTAGACTATGAATGGGTCTGTGAAAAAACTTGCACTCTACCAGATGAAGTAGAGAAGGATCTCAGCAAAGATCAGCGATACTGCACTGCACATGTGTGTCATTGCAAATCGGAGGAGCCGAAGGAGTGGTTTTGAAACCACCTGTGCACCCAGGGCCACTGGGCCATGCCAAATGGCTAACTAATGCCAACCGTATACTGCGGCTCTACATGTCATCAGAAGAGCCATCTCCAGTATTGAAATTACTTGTTTCATTCATTCTCAGTTTTTACACGCCAGCTTGGTTCAAAGTGAGAGTGAACAGTTCATGTCAGGATGGTGTCAAGAATTTCTTCTATATGGTGGAACTGTTGTGAGAACTGCCACCAGAAGATCAGGTTATCATTCGCCCAATACTCAACATTAACAGTTACTTGTCACCCTGAAAATATCCTGCTGCTGGCTGTTGCTAATGAAGATCCACATGTTATGTTGCATGGTTGCTGTACTCATTCAGCAAGCGCGGGAGAATGACAGCGACGATGTCAGAGTGTTTGACAAATCTGCTTTGAAGATAGATTTCGAGGCCAAGAACTACACCGAGCTGATGCAGCTACACAAATCACCCACCACAATCCCTTGACTTTTGAAGAACATCACAATGGACGAGAGCCAACCCACAATCTTGGACCAGCGTTACCCTTGTCACTCTCAAGGTGTGGAGCGTTGTGTCAAAGTTGAAACATCGACCACGCAAAAAGTCTACGGGCACCAGGTGTGACATGGCATGCCTCAGCAATGTAAGGGTTTTGCAGAGATTTCCCGAAGCATGAGAGTAAAAAAGATTTCTGATCAGAACACACGTGCCCGGTTCATGATTATGTTTCTTAATGAAATAGATCGGGAATGTGTTAAGTTGTTTGTCACTGTTTGGTGTTTCATATGCATGTGTGATTTGTATTTTGTTTATATTGGCAGAATACTGTTTGTATGTATTGAATACAGGCAAGCAGATGATTTCAAGGTTCGTTCAAAGCTAAATCGTGTGAGAAATCCTCTAACATGTATCATTGAAATTCTTCCCTTTTGTCATAATTTTCTTGATTTTGGAGTGAAAGTTGCTGGAGTAAGCGTACATAATATAACGAAAACGTTTGCGCAGTGGCATAGAGACTGTGAAGGAGCATCATTTCCACCATGTTTCAATCTAGCAACTCTAAGTTCACAGGAATTTGACCCACCCTAATGGATGCATGTAATTCATCTGCCTATTGCTAAACACTACCTAACCCCACAGTTCATTTGTGATAGGTTGAGTAGATGGATGAGCAGCTTTACCTGTAGTAGATGGAACATATTGCCACAGGCCTTGGCTACTGCGGCCATCTTGGCAATGATGGGGAGGTTGTGGATGACAAACGACACTTCATTCTTCTGGTTCTTGGCCAGGTTCTGTGCGTGGCCGAGAAGTCCGAAGCCTGTGACATCAGTAGCACCGTGAGCGTTGTATTTGTGCATCAGTCTGGCAGCTGAAATACAACAAAAAAGGTTATGCGTCATCATGGCAAAAAAAAAAATAATAATAATAATAAAATAAAAATAAAATAAAAATAACTAATTGGTTGATAACTTTTCCAAGGTGACCTATATTGATTACAAATGCTAACATGTCTAATTCTTGGTTGCCAGATACTATTCAACCTCTGACTAGTTCCCTTATCCTGGGGTTTTTATGTAATATGTATCTCACTCCATATCTTTTATTCCTGCTTATCTTTGTTCTGCAACTATGGACTCTGCCTCCAACATTAATATCCCAATCCTCTTGTGTAATTAGCCTCTTCCATTCCCTAATGACCTGATAGACTGCTGATGTATACCGTATGCATTATAATACCAATACACTCTATACTGAGCTATTCCTTACCACAGTTTCCTATAATGTCAGAAATGGGTGGGAATGATGAGTGCTGTGACTACTATACAGTACTGAGTTACATGATAGAATAAGGCAAGGGCAAGTACTCTTTATAAATTACTGTACTTACCAACACAAGGGACTCTGAGCTAAATAAAATAATCAAGTAGAAGCTAGAACAAACCAATTAAGATGATACCAGTACTACACTCTCTCTACAGTCTTCAGGCATTAATAACCTCCCTGCATTCATGTATAAAAAATCCAGTAAAGTATAATACATTTGCTAACCTGTCCTATTAAGCCGGGCCATAGAGTCCATGGCCCTCTGGTAAGCCTTGCGTACATCATCCTCGGACACCACCAGCTTGATGCGGTTCCACCTCTCGGGTTGGTCCAGCCACTGGTGGGCGTTGACGGCCACCTGCGTCCCCAGGGGTTTGGTCAGCACCAGGACATCACCCACCACTGCACAGTCTGGCCTGGTGGGGGTATGGCAGAGATATTTATCTCACACAGGAAATATTTTGCTTCCCATGCACAATGTTATTTCACCTGCCATATTTACAAGTCTCATGAAATGTATTATAAAGTTCTGGGGTCAGCTTTCACATTCTTCAAACACATATCATTATCATGATCATCTTACAGATCTCTTTTCCTACCTAAGGATGGGGTGAGGCAGGCCAGAGAGCAATAATCACACACATACACAAACAGACACATGACACACATACACAACTTACACAATAAATTCGTTAGGCTGACATACAGTAGTGGCCACACCACCAATGGTACACCAAGGGTTCATCACAGTCTGTCCTCCGGTTACTGACGTGTTGGCCTCCAGAGCAGCATCCTGAAACAAAAACAAATAGCATCATCATCATCAACCAGATCTCCTTTCCCATCCTAGGGCAGGATGAGAAGCAGCAGTGTCCAGACAGCCCAAGTTTGCCCAGTTCAATTGGCCACACTTCCATGCACTCATCATTCAAGCTCAAGGAATCCTGGCTCCGTCTGACAGGCCAAAAGGTTTCCGCTACGTACCGTCACTTTACATACACCTAACCGATTAAGTCAAAATAAATAAAAATAAAGTAATAATAAGACTAAGAATAAATAAATAAATACATGACAATTTTTTACTTCTTGAATCAGCTTATGCCTTTGTCGGCTGTCCTTGCTACAATCAGATTAGCCTACATTCAACTCTAGAAAGACCTCTCAAACTTTGGTGGGTAATTAAATCTAAATCTAAATTTCCTAAACTAAATCTAACTCTTTCTATGCTATACCTAACTCCTCCTAAGCCAAACAAGTCTGAAGAAGCTAGAAAAAAATAAATAAATAAATAAAAAGGGTTAACCAGTATTATTATTTGGGGTAAATTAGTTATCACCCTTATCGATGGCAATGTATATTTTAATAGGCAGTTTTTTAAATTTATTGAGGATTTAACAGCATCATCTCTTCTTTAGTGATTTATTTTTGGATACGGCTGGTTTATATCCTTCTGTACATTACTTATGCAGAGAATGGTGATTTTCAAGGGATTTATATAACATGGAAAAGGATGAGAAGGTATAATATGCAGAATAAATCAGTTAGGAAGATGTGTTAGGGAGCTTCCTTTACTGACGAGTATCCTGGCCCAAGCAGTTACCTCCATGATTAGATCCCCCATATTTCGGTGTTATTTTACAAGTTCCCAATGTGTGGTTCAGGGATATTACCACCATAAATGTGTAGTATGATATCAAACTCTAAAGTAAGCATTCTGCTGCAGCAGGTTAGGTTAGGTTAGGTCCAGAAAAATATACTGCACAACCTAGGGGGTATAGTGGCAACTTGTAAAAATTGACCCATATTCCACACCTAACTGGAGCGCCTTAACCCACTAGACCACTATTCATCACACAACGAGCTGGACGGCGTACCTTAAAACCACGCATCATGAGGGGAATCACCACATCCCGCTCCTTCTCGGTCATCTTGGTGGAGACGCCCAGCAGCATCAGCATGTTGTCACAGTCGGTCACACCCATGGCAAACAGATCGCTCAGGACGTTGGCACACGCTATCTTGCCTGGGTCAGAAATGTAACACCATCAGTCACCAAGAACAACAAGATCTGGGCTATCTGAACTTGGTGACATTTGATATTAGCTATTTTTATCTGTAGAGGCCACGGTTCTTTATAAACTATGAAATGCCTGAAATGAGTGCACAGTTGTCCCAATATTAGATCCTAACGAATGAATACCATGCACAGTATCAATACATATGTTACAGCAAAGAATGGAAAAGTATTATGAGTTAGGGTCATGTAAATAGGTGACAGAGCAACCTGATTACAGAGGACAGGATGAAACAAAGGGTTTTCTTTGATGGCATTCTTGTAAATTAGGTATCTGGCTACTGAGATATTACATAATAAAAATATTTTCTGTACTGAGAGCTTACCAGTGAAGTCATCAATACACTGTAAATACTGTACTTTATCTTGACCACAATATTTACATCCGATAACATTAACTTTTCTGACAGTCAGGAATTATCCACAAGGGGTTGATCTAGTCTATAATCTGCACAAGTAATAGGCAAGAAATCTCTAGTTTGAACCAACAATATATACACATGATACAGGCTAATACTCACCCATCATATAGGGGTCATCCACAAGGGGGTAAAAGAAATCCGTTGTCTGTACCAGAGATAGTCCACCGTGTCGTAGAGGCGTGACACTTGCATCCATACCAATACCTACAAAATTGGGCAATATTAAAGTCCAGTGATATAACTTTACAATATCATAACCACTGCAGGACCAATTTCTTCACTGCAGAGTTTATTCTGGTTGAGTATGTACAGTAATCAGATATGGATTTTTTTTTTTTAATTTGTTTTTCCTTCCTGTTCATCTATATAAAAAAAAAGTATTAATAATGGTAAGACTCTGTGGGAAAATCTTGAACTTTAATTACTGGATAAATGACTTGAAACTCTTAAATACCTGACATCACTGCAATGCTAAATAAGAAAATGACCCTATTTTTAACTGAAATATTGATTTATATTGTGACTGAGATACTGATGCTCAATTATAAAAGAAGAAGGCAAATACTGCACTAATTACACAATAATAAGGTTAACTTGGTATAATATGCACTAATGGCTAATATACTGTTGGACACTACTGCATTGCAATGAAAATACTGATGCTATTTAAAGAGAAGTAACTCCAGGGCTAATTATACAAAAAGGAGGTTAATCTTGTATACTGATGCACTGATGCCATATAAACTGCTGTATATTTGTCCTGACAGTAGCTATGAAAATTACCCTATGCAAAAATCAAACTTCAGGACCTAACTTATGTATATTAGTCTAGTTCAGTGATTATTTGACATATCTTGCTATACTGTACTACATTAACTATCACTGGTACAAGACATTAAAATTATATGATGCTGATGTGGTTAGTTACAATTGTTTACCCAAAAATACTTATGCAAATTCAACTTATAGTATTAAACTGAGGGAAATGTTATACTACTTTATTTTTTTGCCAAGATTGTAATGATTTTTAATAATGAAAAGGAAAACGTATCAATTGAAAAACTAATTTCCATATATACTGCTTAAATGAAGTATTTTCCCAGCTAAAAGGTGAGAAAGACAATAAACAAGTTAATACGGTGCTAATGTTGCAAAAGCTGGGGTAATTATTCTCACATTTGGCAACTCATCCCACGTGGATTATCGGCCCCGCTATATGGAACAATAAAACAATCAGGAACTAATAATTTAAACCAGTGATATATATTCCTTTTCAAAACTGACACCTAGCATGGATTTTGAAGAGAAAATACGTACATAAAACGAAAATACATTACTACAAAACTACGTAAATACTGCGACGCTAGTAACTAAATTATCGTAAATACAAAACATTCTTTTAATTTAACGTCATAAACATGCAACTTGTGAAACTAATCGGAACTGATGGAGTTAATATTACGTAAAGTTACGGTAGTTACTCTGATATATGTAAAGTTGTAACTGAACAATAGGCCTAACTCAAAAGCTTGACGCACGTGGGCATCTTGCATGTACACAAAATTACTTGCAATTAATCAAACCAACTTCAAAATATGGTAAAACGAGTCAATACACCATAAAAACAAAGCCAAATGATTTCATTAGGCCGTATTAATTGCCACACGCTATAAACTGGGCACATAAGCTCAAATATGGGAATATTTAGCGGATACGTTAAAATATGGATACAAAATTTGAAGTACGCCAAAACAGGGCTACCCAATTTCGATTCCTGCAGAAAGCTCACATGCTAAATTTCCAAATGGCATGCAAAAACTGGCTAAAGATCAGTAGAATTACGTGAAAAATTAGCAGCTACACATTGCTACGGGGTGAAGGAAGGTAAAATGTGACCGGCACAGTTGCATGACAAAGTACTTACCAATTCGAGTGATCGGCATGTGCATGAAATGGGCGTGTTCATGTTCATGCCCCGATCCGTCATCTTGCAGCCCCTCCAGGAGACGCGTGAGCACCTCCTGAGGGACCTTACACCCTCATCCTTTCAAATCGGCGAACCTCGTGAGTCGGAAATTAGCATCCAACTCGTGGGCTACAGGATTGAATGGTCGACGAATGGTTAAGGTTTGTGGCGTCCCCCCTAGTTCTAGCTGTGCTGCTGCGGCCAGGGCGTCCTGTGGCACCTGTGTGGGTTCTATATACACCTCCATGTCTATCGCACGTGATGCCCTTTGGCGGATGAGCGAGCTTGGAGTCTGGAGTCGAGCCGGCACCCCTACAGGTTCTCAGAGAGCCTCAAAATGGCGACTCCCCGACCACCGGATTCCGCAAGGTCCCGGATGATGCGCACCCCAATGGCGGCCCCTGATTGGCTCCCGGGGCCTGTGACGTCACTGCGGGGAGCGGCTCGTTTTAGTCTGGGGAGCACGGAGAGCAGGCGCCACTGCAGGGGTGGGGAAGCCAGACCCTCTCACACCCTCACTCATTTAAACACTTTCTCATGCACCTACTCCTATCTTATCTCATCTGCTTAGGGTGATGATAAATGAAAGCCCTAATCTACCTGTGGCGGTAGGATACATCCTCCTCCGTTTACTGAAAGATTACCTATAACTGCAAATAGTTTTACAACTCACAGCCATACCTTCGGGAAACTAGACAGGATTGCACACACCTTTCATCTTTTACACTCTTGCCTACCAAAATACTGCTAATCTTATCATATTATGACTATGCTAATTATCATCTATAGGGACGTATATTCGAACAATACTGGGAAATATTTCTCTGGTTGACTTGAGAATTAAAAACCTTAGTGTACTGTGTGAAAGGACGTTTCTGGGATTTCATTATTTGTTGTTTGATATGTCAGTAATGATTGTTGTGATGGGATAGTATGTAAATATTTTGAATATACTGTAGTCCCTGATAGGCTATACGAAGAAAATTTAGTCGGAATGTCACAGGAATGCATGATCACGACCATAATATGCGACATGATAACATTTGTTCATTTCATATGTGTGATGCAAAGTCTGTCTTCCTTAACTTCTATAACAAATTTCGTAGTTAGTGCTGATGATATTTTATTAAACACTATTGTTGGGATGTACAGTATTTCTTGTTAGAACCAATGGCTATTTACGGAACGAGAGGACATTTTTCAAATATTCGCGGGCTGAGCGTAGGTATGGCCGCGTTCCCGTTGCCATAGAGACGGTGTTTGTTTAGTCTCGATCAGATCCCTTGCTGGGGCAAACATTTTTCTTCTTATAGTGTTTGTTTTAAGTGAATAGCAACAAAGAAAGTGTATATTGCTAATTGTTAAGTTGTTGGGCACATGGTAAAGAGGAACATGATCAAGAGGAATACGGGAAATCTGAAATATTCGAAGTTTAAGTCAAGGTCGCTTTGTGGTTGCGAAGGCAATGTTTATGGTTGTCATGTGAAGGAGCGCGTTGTTCGGACAAGCAGCCATTGCGCAGGTCTTTCACTGAGAATTCAACAGGCGGGCATTGTGTTTGGTGCAGAACAGTCCGGGGCCTGAGAGGGTCACCATACCTGCCATTTGTGTAAGCTTGTGAAGGCGACCCAGCTCTAGATTAAGCCCTGTAAGTATTGATAATTTAACCTTCCTTACCATATGAGGATAACTATGCAGTCATTTCGATTAAACCTATCCATCATTTTTTTTTTTTTAAGTTGTAGAGCATGTAGATATTTCGTAATCATACGAATATTATAACTATTGTATGTCAGTTTGACTAGATAAGCGCGAGAGAAAATTTGGTGTAGAGATGTGATAAATTGTGCCTTTTGGGTCTACTTGAATTTCAGACATGTCACTTCCTCCTCCGTATACATGCATATTAAAGCTCTTATTCCAAGGATTTCCCTCATCAGAAGAAAATCGTCCTACATAAGCCTGAATAAAGATCCTTCAGGGACGTCCATACAAGTGAAAACGAAGATCAAGGTAGTTTTTAGTTACCCTTTGATTCAGGCTTTCTTATAGCCAAACAAAAACGCCTTGTGTTGAATAGTAAAGCATTAAGTGCATCAAAACAATCACGAGTGTTAAAGTGTGCGATAATAAATAGTTCTCTATTTACTTTATTTATTATGTGGACTGATTTTAAACTGACAGAGCACGAAGTATATTGTATTTGATGTTTTTAAAAGTTGTATCAGATATCCAGTAACTTGCTCTATGTTTGCTATAGCCTACTAGACTCTTGTCCATACTCGTTAGTTAAGGAAGCTCCCAAACACCTCTTCCTCAATGATTTATTTTAAGATATTGGTAGTCAGGAGACTTTTGTGTTTTATGTATGCAGTCTAAAGCGATGTTTGAAGGATTTATGTAACACAGAATAGGACAGTAAAGTGCAATAAGCAAAATAAATCGTGTAGGAAAAGGTGTTAGGGAGATTCTTTGTTGACGGGCTTTAATATCAGAGTTCATCTAGGGATTATTACCAGAATCTCTGCAGACTTCACCAGGAGATAAACCCTCTCCAAGCCATCCTCCCACGTGTATTAATTAATTAGATACTGAAGTGAAATATAGATAAAAATTTCATAAGTACAAAGTTGAAAGTATCTGAATGTCCGTCTTTACATTTTGACACTAGATGAAGCATTTTGTAAAGAATCTCCAGTGACCACAAATGAGGATGCGTTTTTCTTTTCTTTTTGTTCTTAGTACATCAGCTTAAAGAGAGAGAAGTTTTTGATCGAGTTCTTGTGTTGCCTAAACGTTATAATCCCATTTTTCATTCCGTTTGACAGCGGAGGCCCATTGTATTGGCCGTGTTGTTTGGTGTGTTAATTTTGTGCAGTATCCATAAGGTGAGAAAAAAGGCGGAATGATAATAATGATCTTCGTATCAGGATCGTGCCTCACATGATTTGCTAGCGGGGATTATGTCAGATTATGAAAATTATTTAAGTTGATGGTGGAAAATTATAGTAGTTTGTTGTTAAAATGATGATTGTAATGGTGGCTGTAGTGACTAGCCTATACTTTTTTTTCTCTTTCTCACCCAAACTTGGCCTAGATCTTCGTCCTTTGCAGCCTAATTCACGCAGCTCCATGGCAGAAAATGCTACGGCCCTACATCCTCTCCATAGCACTTGTGTTTGGCATCATAATCGTGTTAATCTGTTATAACTCATCATTCAAAGGGGAGAAATGTGAATTTTTGGCCAAGTTTGAGTAATAGGAGTTTAGTGGTAGTTGTGATGTAGATATACTGTTTTTACTCTTTGTTCAGATATTCGTCTTTCTAAGGATTTGTTTCACGTACGTCAGTGGCAGAAAAAGGCATTGCTACTGCTCTGCATCCTTTTCATAGCACTTGCATGACTAGCATCATATTCAAACGTTAGTCTGCTACCACAGTTCAGATTTTGGGGTGGAGAGATGGCAATGTTAGGCCAAGTCAGCGTAAAAGCAGTACCGATATAGTTAATAGTTATAAGAGTTGTGAGATGGGATCAAGTTTTGAAGCCTTGAATGGTTGTGTGGTTCATCTTACTCGGCGTGTTGTTTAATTAGTTTTCGTAGTTTTGTGCATTATCTTTAGTCATGTAACTGTAAGCTTTTTCATGCCACGTATGACGAAGTGCTGTTGCTCTCCCACGGTTGTCTTCAAAAGCAGGGAAGTTCGATTGACTGAGTGATGGTAAATCGCCGTTGGTTGATCCATGAGAAAGACTAGATTATTCTAATGTGGGGTAATATTTTGTAATCGTGGCAAAGTGTAGTAGCTTATTGTATAGAGTCTAATTATTATAAAACACTGTCTTGGCAGTAAATTTGCGCCATTGATCGATTAGTGAGAAAAATTGCTCGAACTTCCCGCCGATGAGACGCTTTCCCCTGATACCAGTATTATTTCGCCACAAAACACGAGGCGTCATGCGGTGCTGGCTCCAGTAGGATGCAAGAGTTTATTCATCAGCAGAGGAGTAATTGAGGTACGGTATGCTTACTTTGGAGTTTCTGGGATACTTAGGTTTGTTTAAACGAATGAAACATCATCAAGGTTATATCAGTGGGTTATCCTTGACCAGGGATGATGACAGTTACGCAAGATTCAAAACTCCATCCGCCAGGAGAAATTCAGACTAAGCTTATTTTTTGGAGTTTGTAGGATAAAATAAGGGTTAGCTGAGTAGTTTAAGATGCAAGAGCAGGCTGTTTGATGGATTTTTTTTTTTTTTTCATTTTTTAAGCCTTGTTGCCTATGGGGAATCTCGAATTTCTGTCGGGTTCTTGAAGTTTCGGGATGATTGATGGGTTATTCTTAAGTTGTGGGGATTGCCAGAGAGTTTTCTGGAGCAATTAAAGTTTTGGGATTGCATTTGACATTGGCACGAGATTATTTCGGCTCGTATTCTCGGCAGTTTATCGAACTGTTACTTTAGGGTGTGAGGGATTATTATTATTTATTTTTTTAGCTTAACGATAATCGGCAAGGTACAAGAAAGAACCTATTGATGCAGAAAAATATTATGTAATTTATGTGTTGAGATGGCAGTAACCTAATTAAAAAGACATCGTAGTTTAGCGGTTAATACAGTGAACAACAACAACAAAGGGAACACGAAATTAACTTTTTTTTTTTTTTTTATAACTTTTAGGAAAGGATATTATGTTTGGTGACAGGCAAGTTTAAATTATAGCGAACAAGCGTTCAATCTTCACCCCTTCAGTACCATGACGACTTTTCATTTTTCAGTTTTTATTTTATTACTGCCACTCGATTGTTTCACCTTTTCTGTTTTAATTAGCGAGAATCATGATGACAGTTGGACCAGTAACGGTTTTATTTATGTATGTATTTATGCTCATTTTTGTCACTTGACGGACTGAAGCTAACAAATTGACAAGAATATTTAAAAGTTTGGTAACGGTCAAGGTTAGGTTTACGTGAGAACTGAATCGGTTAGGTTACGTAAGGTTTGAGATGGTTCGGGTGATTTGGTTAGGTTTGAATGTTAGGTTGATTTTTGTAGTTAGGTGAAATTTGTATGCGCTACATTTGCGTTAGATTAGGTAAAGAAATAGGGTAACTGGCTGATATTTGTCACGAAGGAGAGAGCTGGAAGGAGTAAAGGGAGGCTTATTGCGAGTAGAGTGGGTAAGAGGAGTAGTAGACGAAACAGAGTATATATATACTGTATATATATGAGAGAGAGAGAGAGAGAGAGAGAGAGAGAGAGAGAGATTACTTACATTTTTCCTGACGACACACAACCACCTCTGATCTTCTCTGCGCGAATAAGTGACCAGATGGAGTAAACACCCTATCTCAATCTAATCAGTGTTTTGTAACGTGAAACTGGATAAAGGGTAGTGTATGTGAGGGAGGGGGGCTTGGATTGGGACGACCGGGTGGTGATAATGACAACCCCTTCACTGCGAGGATGCCCTGTTACTTTAGAAAGGGTTTTTGTCATTTTTGCAGCTTATTTTGTGATTTCGTGCAAAATAAGTGATACGGCCTTGCATCTCATAGCACTTCTTCGTGACTATTTTGCTGCCTCTTACAGCTCATGTTCTTTAACTAGGTAGAGGGTTTCGTCATTTTTGCAGCTTAAAATATGATCTCAAGTCGAATAATACTGCTACGCCTCTACACCCTTCTCAACATTAGTGACTAGTACCATATTCTAGTGTTTATATATCTTTTTAATGTAACTCAGGGTTAAGATGGAGGGATGACAGTTTTACGCCCGGTTAAAATGAAGTCTCTGTCTTGCCAGATGCCATAATCCCGTAAGGGGTGACCACAAACAAATCGCCTCCATGTCGCCCTGTCCCCCGCCATTTCATTGCCCTGCTCCCAGCTTACACCCCCCTCAATGACCGTCCTTTTCCCGTTTATTTCCCATGCGTTCAGTGCATCATTTCCTTAGCACTTCTTTGTGACTACCACCGTATTGTAGTGTTAATAGCGTTCAAAATGACGGATGGCAATTTTACGCCCGGTTAAGGTGAACAGAGTATAGGTAATCCATTCAGCTAGAGTGGCTTTGGGAAATGGAGGGGTTAGAAAAAAAAAAGGTTTTGTTTACGTACACATGCACATAGACACACGTACACTCTCGCAATAAAGTATGGGCACCGTTGGCTGCGATAGTTGTGAAAATGAGCAACGTCTGCAGACACACGAGTCAATAAATGTGGTGCCTCAAAACATGTACTACCCAGTAAGTGAATCATTGTGCAAGTTTGAGTTCTAATCATTACGAAATTTAATATGTGCACTAATAATTACAGGATGCCCCATATACCACAATGCTTCATCCATGTTTCAGAATGATACGTGTTGTAAGAGTGCCGAAACTTTTTTGAGCGTACATATATACATACACGCACACATACATACATACATACACGCACATACATACATAGGCTACACGTTTGCGGAGAGAGAGAGAGAGAGAGAGAGAGAGAGAGATACCATTAAGGATTTTTATAGCCCCTGAGTGTTTCGATAAGGCATTTGTTATCACACAGTTGAGATAGTGCAGTAGAACATCCGATTTCCACACGGGACCATCCCACCTACGCTGCTATGGAGGTAGTGTGGTGTTTTCTGATTGGACTGTACTTAATGTCTGATTGTTTTGTTAATGATGGTTCAGAGCGAGTGAAGGTATTTGACGAGGAGGGTGAATGTGGATGAGGTGGAAGGAGAGGAAGGCCGAGGATGAGGTGGAAAGATGGAATAGATAATGAGTGTTTAGGTACCGGAGTGGAGGGGTGGAAAGAGAAAGACCGAGGATGAGGTGGATAGAGAGTGGATAGGTACCGAAGTGGAGGGGTGGAAAGAGAAAGACCGAGGATGAGGTGGAAAGATGGAGTTGACAGGTACCGGAGTGGAGAGGTGAAAAGAGAGAGAAAGACCGAGGATGAGGTGGATAGAGAGTGGATAGGTACCGAAGTGGAGGGGTGGAAAGGGAGAGAAAGACCGAGGATGAGGTGGATAGAGAGTGGATAGGTACCGGAGTGGAGGGGTGGAAAGGGAGAGGAAGGCCGAGGATGAGGTGGACAGTGGAGAGGAAGACCGAGGATGAAGTGGATAGAGAGTGGATAGGTACTGGAATGGAGAGGTGATTGGTGAGGGATGGAGGGAGGGACGCCTGATGGTGGAGGCGATGTGTTCATAACCACCCCTTCTGGGATTAAGGATTCTGGCCACAGATAGATAGATTCCGTCAATAGATAGATTTACAGATTATCCTGAAAATCCATCGGACATCATTAATCTATTGAATTTTATATCCAGCCTCTTATATATGAAGGAAGAGACTGACTAGGAGAATGGTTGGGAGGAGGAGACTAAAAACGAGACGAAGGTAACAGGAAATGCAAGAGTATGTAAAGAAGGATGGTGTGTGTGTGATGAGAAGAGGGATCGTTACTGAGTAGGGACCAAAACATCCGTAGGTTCCTATTTTGTGACCGATCCTTCACGAAATGCGGCATCAGGCAAGGAGATTGATTTATTGTTTTTGATGTTTCTTTTTTTTCTTCTGGCAGTAAATATGTAGATTAAAAAATAAGAAACTGCAAAATTCACAAATAAAATAAAACAACGGGCACTTTTGATAGCGCACTCATCCAAGCGGTATTGTAAGGGGAAAGAATTATGAACAGGGGATGGGTGACTCCGCGGGGATTCACCCCTGGCTAAAATCCGGTCTGGGTGAAGGTCTGCCCCTGTTTAAAACGTGTTCCAAGGTTAAAAGAGAGAGAGAGAGAAAAAAAAAATGTCGCCTCCACCCTGTAGCTGCCTGAAGGTTGATGAGGTTTATCCCAGTAAGTATTTTTGCCCCACAGTATCGACGTAGGGAAGGTGTCCAGCTCCGTAAGTGATCTGGAAATAATAATTGTCTTAAATACCATTAGGGCTGATGACTTTACCAGTTTGTACAGTTGGCTACACATGAACCGGGGATGGTGTGTGTGTGTGTGTGTGTGTGTGTGTGTGAAGTGGAGGTCTAGCAACAGATTCTAACGTTCATGCATCACAGTTACTTCAGGTTACTTTACTATTTGACACCGTTTCTTCATGTCAGTGCCACCGACAAACATGTGATTATGTCAGGTTTGTCGAGTGTGCCAAAAGCTAGAGCTGTACAACACATTGATGCTGTCCTAGGTTCCTATGGTGCCAGCTGTGTGTGTGTGTGTGTGTGTGTGTGTGTGTGTGTGTTATAATACCACCAGGGCTAATGACTCAACCAGTATTTCTTCTTCCCACAAGGACTAATGACTCGCAGCCAGTATCAGTGACTCTCAACCAGTATCTCATCTTCCCACCAGGACTAATGACTCAACCAGTATCAATGACTCTCAACCATTATCAGTGACTCTCAACCAGTATCAGTCACTCAACCAGTATTTCATCTTCCCACAAGGACTAATGACTCAACCAGTATCAGTGACTCTTAACCAGTGACTCATCTGCCCACAAGGACTAATGACTCAACCAGTATCAGTGACTTAACCAGTGACTCATCTGCCCACAAGGACTAATGACAACCAGTATTAGTGACAACCAGTATCAGTGACTCAACCAGTGACTCATCTGCCCACAAGGACTAATGACTCTTAACCAGTATCAGTGACTCAACCAGCATCTCATCTTCCCACAAGGACTAATGACTCAACCAGTATCTCATCTTTCCACAAGGACTAATGACTCTTAACCAGTATCAATGACTCTCAACCAGTGTCTCATCTTCCCACAAGGACTAATGACTCAGCCAGTATCAGTGACTCTTAACCAGTATCAATGACTCAACCAGTATCAGTGACTCAACCAGTATCTCATCTCCCCACAAGGACTAGTGACTCTTAACCAGTATCAATGACTCTCAACCAGTATCTCATCTCCCCACAAGGACTAATGACTCAACCAGTATCAGTGACTCAACCAGTATCTCATCTTCCCACAAGGACTAGTGACTCAACCAGTATTAGTGACTCTTAACCAGTATCTCATCTTCCCACAAGGACTAATGACTCAGCCAGTATCAGTGACTCAACCAGTATCAATGACTCTCAACCAGTATCAGTGACTCTCAACCAGTAACTCATCTTCCCACAAGGACTAATGACTCAACCAGTATCAATGACTCAACCAGTATCGGTGACTCTCAACCAGTATCTCATCTTCCCACAAGGACTAATGACTTACCCAGTATCAGTGACTCAACCAGTATCAATGACTCAACCAGTATCTCATCTTCCCACAATGACTAGTGACTCAACCAGTATCAGTGACTCTTAACCAGTATCAATGACTCCCAACCAGTATCTCATCTTCCCACAAGGACTAATGACTCATAACCAGTATCAATGACTCAACCAGTATCAATGACTCTCAACCAGTATTAGTGACTCAACCAGTATCTCATCTTCCCACAAAGACTAGTGACTCAACCAGTAGTAGTGACTCTTAACCAGTATCTCATCTCCCCACAAGGACTAATGACTCTTAACCAGTATCAGTGACTCAACCAGTATCAATGACTCAACCAGTATCAGTGACTCAGCCAGTATCTCATCTTCCCACAAGGACTAATGACTCAACCAGTATCAATGACTCATAACCAGTATCATTGACTCAACCAGTATCAGTGACTCTTAACCAGTATCAGTGACTCAACCAGTATAAGTGACTCAACCAGTATCAATGACTCAACCAGAATAAGTGACTTAACCAGTATCAATGACTCAACCAGTATAAGTGACTCAACCAGTATCTCATCTTCCCACAAGGACTAGTGACTCTTAACCAGTATCAGTGACTCAACCAGTATCAGTGACTCTCAACCAGTCTCATCTTTCCACAAGGACTAATGACTCAACCAGTATCAGTGACTCTTAACCAGTATCAATGACTCAACCAGTATCAGTGACTCTCAACCAGTAACTCATCTTCCCACAAGGACTAGTGACTCTTAACCAGTATCAGTGACTCTTAACCAGTATCAGTGACTCAACCAGTATCAGTGACTCTTAACCAGTATCAGTGACTCAACCAGTATCAGTGACTCTCAACCAGTGTCTCATCTTTCCACAAGGACTAATGACTCAACCAATATCAGTGACTCTTAACCAGTATCAGTGACTCTCAACCAGTATCAGTGACCCTTAACCAATATCAGTGACTCAACCAGTGACTCATCTTCCCACAAGGACTAGTGACTCACCCAGTACCTCATCTTCCCCACAGGAGCCAGGCGGGGAACATGTCGAACCCCGTGAGTGATCTGGACCGCCCCGCCGCTCAGGCCTGGGGCGGCGGGGGCAGTACCGTGGGCGCCCCTGGCATGTCCGGGGTGAGGCCTCGAGGTGCGGACGGCCTCGACACCTACGAGGTCGACAACAGCGAGGCCATCAGGTCAGTGTGGTTCTCTCTGTCCCCTTGTTAAGCAGCACAGTTAGGGACCTTGGTGTAAACATGATGGTTGAGGGTCATTTTCTTGAAGATTGTGGCTCTAGGATAATGGATAACATGGAGAGGATGGGGAGCGAGAGATTGGCTAGGAGAGGGTACATGTGAGGTGGAGGAGGGGAGAGGGAGGGGGAGACCGAGGATGAGATGGAGGGATGGAGTGGAGAGGTATATGAGGGAGGGGGGTGTGAGCTGGGGGAAGGACACGGAAGTGGCAGGGGACAGGACGAAATGGAGACGTTAATATCGCCTCCATGTCGCCCTTTCTCCTGCTGTTTCGCTGCCCTCTCCCCAACTCACACACTTCTCTTTCATTCTTCACTCCAGACCTCCATCATCCTCTGTCCTCCCTTCCTCCCTCCACCTCACTCCTGGTTAGTCTCTCGCTCTCCATCCTTTCCACACGGCCAGACCACCTCAGTGTATTTCTCCTAACGCTTTCAGTCACATCCACTCCACAACGCTCCTTCACTTCCTCGTTAGTCAGTGTGTCTCTCCATTTAACTCCACATTCTCCTCTCAAGTAACTAAATTCCACTGCCTTATAGAGTTTCATGCAACAACTGGAGAGAAAACTAATCCATCTGCCTTTCCACAGGACCAAGGGATGCTGGTACAAGTTCACCACCTGTCTCTCACGTAAGTACACGATTTCGTCTAATTTGGCGAATGTAATGAATATAGGGTTGTCCATACATTACGCAGCCCAGGTCTCGTGTCTTGGGCTGTTACTACTGTCCACCTACACAATATTCTACTTCCCATAATCCTGTTCATGCCTCTCCCTGTCTGTCTGTCTGTCTGTCTCTCTCTCTCTCTCTCTCTCTCTCTCTCTCTCTCTCTCTCTCTCTCTCTCTCTCTCTCTCTCTCTCAGTTTTTCATAATATCCTTCACATATACTACCAAACCTACTCTCTCTCTCTCTCTCTCTCTCTCTCTCTCTCTCTCTCTCTCTCTCTCTCTCTCTCATAATATTCTTCACACACTACCATACCTCCTCTCTCTCTCTCTCTCTCTCTCTCTCTCTCTCTCTCATAATATTCTTCACATACACTACCATACCTCCTCTCTCTCTCTCTCTCTCTCTCATCCTTCACATACACTACCATGCCTCCTCTCTCTCTCTCTCTCTCTTTCTGTCTCTCTCTCTCTCTCTCTCTCTCTCTCTCTCTCTCTCTCTCTCTCTCTCTCTCTCTCTCTCTCTCTCTCTCTTAAATTTAAATACTTTGACTTTGGGAATGCTCCGAGTCTCCTTGGTTATGAGTAAATATTTGTAGATTTTGGATATGTCTCTATTATTGGATTTTCTTTAAAATTACTTTGGATTTGCTTTGGGTTTCTTTGGATATTCTTAGATTGTGTGTGTGTGTGTGTGTGTGTGTGTGTGTGTGTGTGTGTGTGTGTGTGTGTGTGTGTGTGTGTGTGTGTGTGTGTGTGTGTGTGTGTTTGAGTAGTTCTAAGCCCTAAGGATTTTCCATTTAAATTGGGTCTGGTTATATTTAGGTTTTAAGTTGGGGGAGAGAGAGAGAGAGAGAGTTTAGTAGGGATATATCTAACCCCTTCAGATCAATAGTCTCCCCCATGGTGAAGAAAATGTGTGTGTGTGTGTGTGTGTGTGTGTGTGTGTGTGTGTGTGTGTGTGTGTGTGTGAGAGAGAGGGAGAGAGAGAGAGAGAGAGAGAGAGAGAGAATGGTACGCTTTATATATATGTTTTTTTTTTATTTAGGTTCATACCGTGGATTAATTTGTAAGACCAATAAACTGTTATATATAAAACTAAAAAAATAAAAAAAAGTGAGGGTTTAAATCCGTTTTCTTTGGGCGTCATGTTTGTTGTGGTACTTGGGTATTCTGAACGTGAACCCAGTGCACTAGAGGCTGAGGTTGCCATTCTTCCACAGTTCACCATCCACCTTTCGGGGCATAGGGAGGGAACTGAGGGACGTTTGTATAATTGTATAAACGTAGTGTAATGTGTGATGTGGTGTGGTTTGGGAAAGAGAAGGGATGAGGATGTGTGTGGTGTGGTTTGGGGAGGGGAAGGGATGAGGGATGTTTGTGTGGTGTGGTGTGGTGTGGTATGATGTGTGGTTTGAGAAGGGGAAGGGATGAGGGATGTATGTGTGGTGTGGTGTGGTGTGGTATGATGTGTGGTTTGAGAAGGGGAAGGGATGAGGGATGTGTGTGTTTGGTGTGGTGTGGTGTGGTGTGTGGTATGGTGTGGTGTGTGGTATGGTATGATGTGTGGTTTGGGAAGGGGAAGGGATGGGGGATGTATGTGTGGTGTGGCGTGGTGTGTGGTGTGGTATGGTATGATGTGTGGTTTGAGACGGGGAAGAGATGAAGGATGTATGATGTGGTATGGTATGGGGAAGGGACGGGGAGACGGATATTTGCAATACATTGGTGGGGTATGGTATAGTGTGGTATGATGTGGTGTGGTGGTGTAGGAGGGGGAAAGTAGAAGAGAAATGTGTTGGTATGGGAAGAATGTGAAGAAGGATTTGGTGTGGTGGTGTTGTGTGGTGTGATGTGGTTAGTATGGTGGTGTGGTGGTCTAGGAGGGGGAAGACAGAGAGAGAGAGAGAGAATGTGGTCGTGTGGGAAGGATGTGAAGAAGGATTTGGTGTGGTGGTGTGTGGTGTGGTAAGATGTGGTTAGGCTGTATGGGAGTGTGGTGTGGTGGTGTATGAAGGGGAAGATGTGAGAGAAATAATGTGATGGTGTGGTGTGGGGAGAGGAGGGTGTGAAGTATGTGTCTGGTATATGGTGGTGTGGTATGATGTGGTGTGGGGATGGGAATGTGTGAGAGAAATGGTGTGATGTGGTGGTGTGGGGAGGATGTGACGAGTGTAATTGGTATGCTGGTGTGGTGTGGTGTGGTGTGTGGTGAGGTAGTAGGATTGTGTAGGTATGGTAGTGGTATGGTGTGGTGTGATAAGACAGTGCGGTGATAGGGGTAAGGGAAGGGGCGTAACCTGTGTGATATAGTGCAGTGGTGTGGTATAGTGTGGTACGGTGTGGTATGGTATGGTGTGGTGTTATGGTGTGAACTGGTGTGGGTAGGGAATATTCTGGAATAGGGATAAGGAACGAGGGCTGTACAATATGGCTGGTATGAGAAGGCAAGAATTATAATTATCTGGTGTGATGGTGTGGTATGACAGTAGGCCTAAGGAGGGGGGCCTGGTGTGGCGTGTGGAGGGAAAGAGGGCAGGCTGTGGATCTATTCTGCCTTTAATATTTCGTGACAACTCCTCTTTAGTGATTTATCCCCCATATTCTATCTATCTATCTATTGCCAGACGCCATAATCCCATAAGGGGTGGCCATTTGACATTGAGTTATTTGTTTTACGGGGAGGGGCACTAACCCTCCACCAACCCATTTATTGACACGTAGGGAGCACGTATGGTTTGGTTATATGGTTACCACCCAGCGTTGTAAATAGTTTCTTGGCTTACACGAAACCATTTGGCTTGTCACTCAATGTAAAGCCACCTGTAAAGGAAAGAAAAGCAATAAAAGGTGACAGGAAAGATGGGAGAAATAGGAAGAGAGGAGGGCAGGCACAGAAAAAGAATGATAAAGACTAAGGAAGAAGTAGGCAGCACTACATCAAGTGAGTGGATGATGATTCCCCATATTACGTCTCTATATCCACTTATATTTTACGTGCAAACTGTGTTGATATTAAAACTAGATAAATAAAAGGCAGGACTAAATAATTCGCCAACATAAGGTGTTAAGAAGCTCCCGTGTCATTTAGAAACCCGTATGTGATTTGGCAGGGAGGAAATGGAGAGAGAGAGAGAGGAATGTGTAGTAATCTGGTGTGGTGTGGTGTAGAATAGGTGCTGTGTGGTGATCGTGTAAGTGTGGTGTGTTGTGTGGTAGTGTGGCGTTGTATGTAGGCCTAGGAGTGTTGTGGAAGGCGGTATAGTGTGTAAGTGTGATGGTGTGTAGTGTGTAAGTGTGATGGTGTGATGTGTGTAGACCTGAGTGTCTAGAGCAGTATGTAAGTGTGATGTTAAGTGTTGTGGTGTGAATGAGAGGAGTAGTGTAATGTATGGTATGTTGGTCTGGAGTGGTATATAAGTGTGGTATGTCTAGTATGAGTATAGTATAGCGTAGTATGTAAGTATAGGATGTGTTGGTATATAAGTGTGGTTATTAGTGTGACGTATGTAGGCTCAGATGTGATGTAGTAGTGATAATATGATGTAGTGTGGTAGTGTGACGTGTAGGCCTAAGTGTGGTGGTGTGGTGTGGTAATGTGACGTGTGTAGGCCTTAGAGTGGTGTAGAATGTAAGTGTGGTGGTGTGGTGTGGTAGTGTGGCACGTAGTGGTTGTTAGGTTACAGTTTGCTTGTGTTAGTATTGTTAGGGGCAACACACCTAGCCAGTCTCTCTCTCTCTCTCTCTCTCTCTCTCTCTCTCTCTCTCTCTCTCTCTCTCTCTCTCTCTCTCTCTCTCTCTCACACACACACACACACACACACACACACACACACACACACACACAATTAATTTAGTATATAAGTTTTCATTTGTTAATTGAATATGTTTTATAATTTTTATCAGTTTAGCCTATCGTAGCTCTCTCTCTCTCTCTCTCTCTCTCTCCTCCATTTTTATTAAGTTCAGGGGTGATGTGTCGAGCTGAGGTAGTTAGATATAGCCTTAACAAACCAGATTGACACGGGAGAGCTTTTTTTTAAGCAGAATTTAAAAAAAGAAGAAAATATGGAAGATAGAGAAGTAGCTTGCCTAAATAAAAATCCGGGTATATATTATCCATCTGTCTATCTATCTATCTGTCTATTGCCAGACGCCATAATCCCGTAAAGGGTGGCCATTTGACACTGAGTTAGTTGTTTTACGGGGAGGGGCACCAACCCTCCACCAACCCACTTGTTGACACGTAGGGAGCACGTATGGTTTGGTTATATGGTTACCACCCAGCGTTGTAAATGGTTTCTTGGCTTACAGGAAACCATTTGGCTTGTCACTCAATGTAAAGCCACCTGTAAAGGAAAGAAGAGCAATAAGAAATGACAGGAAAGATGGGAGAAATAGGAAGAGACGAGGGCAGGCACAGAAAAAGAATGATAGAGGCTAAGCAAGAAGTAGGCAGCACTACATCAAGTGAGTGGATGATGGTCGCCACCACCTACCACTATGTTCACTTTAACTTGGCCCAAAATTTCGTCTTTGTGGCTCAGTGGTAGAAAAAGACAGTGCTGTGGCCTTCATCCTTTTTATATCACTTCTTCGTGACTAGCATCGCATTCTGGTGTTAATGTGTTGTTACAACTCAGCATTGAAGAAGGGACGATAATATTAGGCTAAAGTAACAGTATTTTGCCCGAGGGTGGGAAAGGAGGTCCGGATGATAATGAATGATGAATTTAATACAAGTGAATATTAACGTTCTGTAAATAATCATATGCATAAATGAATTGACAAAAATTGGATGTCAGGGAGGAATGATATAGGCCAGTAGTGCAATTATGACAACAGAGGCGATGATTGGTGTAGAAATTAAAGAAAATGCAAGAAAATAATATAATAGCAATAGTGAATACAAGGTGAATATTAAAGTACTATAGATATCCGTAAATAAGTCGGCAAAAATAGGGTGTTAGGGAGAAAGAGAATAGGCCAGTAGTTCAAGGATGTCAACAAAGGCCGTGATTGGTGGAGCGGGGTTTGTTGTGGGCCAGTCACCAGGTAGCATCACCGTGACGTCACTGGAGTGGTTGGATACGGTTGGGATGGAGGAGGGAGGGAATGAGGCGGAGAAAGGGGTTGGAGGAGAAAGGAAGAGAAAAAGGGTTGGGTGGAGAAAAAAGGGGTTGAGAGGAAGAGAAAAAGGGAGGGTGGGGGAGAGGACGAGAGAGAAAGAGAGTTGAAAGGATGGAAGAGGAAAAAGTGGATTGAGAGGAAGAGGGAGGAGGAGAGAAAGTGGAGGGGAAGAGGATGGAAGGAGGGAAGGTTGAGAGATGGAGAGGGGGGTTTGTGTGGGGAGAGAGAGGTAGAGAAGAGGAGAGGTTGAGGAAAGAGGTGGAGAGAAGGGAGGTTTAAGGAAAGGGGATGAGAGGGGAGAATTTGAGGGGTAGGGGAAAGGGGGTTTACAGGGGGTGGAGACTGTCGGAGGAAAGGGAGGGAGGGATGAAGGAAAAGTTGAAGGGGAAGGGGGTTGAGGAAGGGGAGGTTGAAGTGTGTGTGTGTGTGTGTGTGTGTGTGTGTGTGTGTGTGTGTGTGTGTGTGTGTGTGTGAGCAAAAATCCAACCTGATACCATGAACTACTTTTTTCTATAGGTGGTTGTGGTGGTGATGATAATAATGATGATATGATGATGATGGTGGTGGTGGTGATGATATTGGTGATAATTTTGATGATCTAAAAGAAAGTGTATTTACAGATATAGATTTTAGTTCTACCTTTAACTACGGTATTGGTACAGAAATGCCAATGGGCTAACAATGGTATTATTTGCTTTTCCTATGAACCTCAAGATCCACTTATTTTATTTATTTATTTATATACTGCAGTGCTGTTTAGTAGGGCTACGAAATTTTGGTGTGCTCGCCTCCGATTCTTTACCATTTTCACTTTAACTTGGCCCAGATTTTCGCTCTTTTACCGCTTATTTCACATAGCTTAGTGAAAAATACATGACACTACAGCTCCTCATCCTTTCCACAGCACTTCTTCCTGACTAGCGTAATATTCTAATCTATTACAACTCAGCATTCAAGGTGGAGAGACGGCAATTTGACGCCAAGAGAGTAAAAAGGATATTGTCTGTTTTATTTAAGTTATAGATGGAAATAGTTCTTGGTATTTCCAGTGGATGAGAAATTTGAGATAATTAAAGTCGCTTCAAGGTGGGTAGAATTAATGACGTCACGATACTGAAAAGGGTATTATTATTATTATTATTATTATTATTTTACCTCTCCACGTCTCTCTTTTCTCTCTCTCTCTCTCTCTCTCTCTCTCTCTCTCTCTCTTGACATTACGATACTGAAAAGGGTATTGTTTTTTTCTTTTTTTTTAACGCTCCAAATCTCTCTCTCTCTCTCTCTCTCTCTCTCTCTCTCTCTCTCTCTCTCTCTCTCTCTCTCTCTCTCTCTCTCTCGTGACGCAATAGTGGTATAATAGCGAAGGTCAGTAAGATAAGGAAGGAGCGAGAGAGAGGGGGGGTGAGAGAAAGTGGAGAGGGGGGAGGAGGAGGGAAAAAGTGGGGAGGGGGAGGGGAAGGAAGAGTAACTGATTTATTAATAACTTCGTGACGGTCCCTTCTTTATTAGCCTTCTATCATTACTGGTTTATTATTATTATTATTATTATTATGACCACTGTATTTAACTACACTGCTACAACTACTACTGCTACTACTACTACTACTATAACTATTACTACTACTACTGTTACTGCTACTACTACTACTGCTACTACATTATTCCATATCACTGCTTTGTATGTAGCACCATATTCTAGAGGTAATTTCCTTTTATAACTCAGTATTTTGGATGGTGAGAGGGTAGTTTTTCGCCTAGTTATGGAGAGAGCAAGCGGAGAATTTTATTGTGATAGTGATGCTTGAGAGTGATACAGAATGGTGACGGAGAGCCAGAAGAGTCTATGAGAGAAGAGTAGAGGTGAAGCTTTAACCCAGCGTTTAAGAAAGTTGCATGATGTGACCCCTATCTCTCTCTCTCTCTCTCTCTCTCTCAAGCAGTAATGGAACTTTATAAGACAAGGAAAGTTAATATCTACCTTTTAGTATTTTTGGCGGGAAATTCTGACAAGGCGTTGCCCCTTTTTACTTTCCAGTAGTAGCAGTAGTAGTAATTTAAAATATAAAAAGACGCAATGTATCATCATGGCTCGCAGTGTAAGATCTTGGCGGGAATTTCAAATATTACCGCTGCGCTGTATTTTATTCCAATTCCCCTGCTTGCTATTGTGGGAGTAATAGTAATAAATGGCAGTAGTAGGAATTTATAACAGAAAACAGTTTAGTAGTAGTAATAGTGGTAGTAGGAGGAGGAGGGGGGAATGGTAATTTTCGGCGGGAAGTTCAAATATTAGCGCAATCCGATTTCCCTTTCGCTTTCTTCACCTCCGTACTATGTTTTTTGCCCCTCCTCTCTTATCTGCCAGCCACACCACCACACACGCACGCAATGGCGGTCAGGCACGAACAGATTAACCCTTGCCCGTTATTCTTGTCCTTAATTCCCCTCCTACGCACACGGAATTAGCCAGTCTTTTGTTAATCCGCCATGTTCTTCCTTGTACTGTTTTTCCAGAACTCGTAATCTGCTACCCACTTTATATAAAACAAGGATCGATATTCTCGTCGGATATTGAAGCTCCCTAACGCCTTTTCGTATGCAGTTTACTTTGTTTATTAATAAACCTTCTTACCTTCATCGATGTTCTAAATCCTTCCAGTATCGCCATACCCCATAAGTTACGTACAAAAGTATATTAACCAGCCAAATCCGAAAATAAATCGTTAAGGAAGAGGTGTTAGGGAGCTTCCTTAACCGGCAGGAATACAGGTTAAGATATTCAATTCATAATCGATGTAGTGCTTCCTTCAGGTGACTCTACACTGAATGTCAAGCGTTTAAATTCGAGAGGCTGTTGGGTTGTACTGCTCACGTAATGTCGATCAGGGGCGAGGGACCGCTCACTCAAACCTTCAACTTCTGTACTGATTAGCCTAGCCCTGGACCCCTACGCCCCTGATCAAGCAATAAAGGAGTAGGTGATGTACACATGAAAATTATGAAAAGCTTTATTCACTTTCGTAATGAATAAACTAAAGATTGATAAGTAGTAGTATTTTAGTGTCCTCATCTGATAGCGTATTTTAAAATTTTGTCGGCTACGTAACGCCTTCTTCTTAGTGACTTTTTCTGGACATTTCACTTCAGTATCCTCTTTTATTGATGCAAACTTTGTCAGTACTGAAAATAGTTTGATAAAATGCAGTGGCAGAGTGTATGATAAATCGCTGAGATGTATGTGTTAGGAACCTACAGTGACACTCGAATAGTTCTTGAATTTGGCTCTCGTATCTTTTTTTTCTTCTTGGAAACAATTTACAGGCTCCTGGCCTTTGGTTCCTTGCATTAAAAAAAGAACACAGGCTTTAGCGTTAAAAATGGTCCTAGGAGTGAGAGAGAGAGAGAGAGAGAGAGAGAGAGAGAGAGAGAGAGAGAGAGAGAAATAGTTTTATGTAAAATATATATACTTGTGTGTTTTGTACGTGTTTGATAAATATATTGAGAGAGAGAGAGAGAGAGAGAGAGAGTCACTTCCAGGATTGTCATCTAATATTGCAACCCATGAGAGAGACAGAGACAGACAGACAGACAGAGAATATTGCAACTCATGAGAGAGAGAGAGAGAGAGAGAGAGAGAGAGAGAGAGAGAGAGAGACAGACAGACAGACAGACAGACAGAGAATATTGCAACTCATGAGAGAGAGAGAGAGACAGACAGACAGACAGAATATTGCAACTCATGAGAGAGAGAGAGAGAGAGAGACAGACAGACAGAGAATATTGCAACTCATGAAAGAGAGTGTGTGTCCAGGATTTTCACCTAGTATTCCAAACCGTAAAAACCAACTAAATTATTCAAAAACTGGCTGATGGTTGGTGGGTAGAAGTATTATGTGGTTTTTCTTTTCTTTCCCCCTTTTTTTTCCATTTTTTTTTTTTTTCACAGCAGGAGAAAATGTGATTGTTGTTGACCTTCCAAAATGTGTGTGTGTGTGTGATTGTATTTTTGTGTGTATTTGTGTACGGTTTGTGTGTGTGTGTGTGTGTGTTTAATGTGTGTGTGTGTGTGTGTTTAATGTGTGTGTACTGTATATTTGTGTAGTGCATGTGTGTATTTGCTGTATTTGTATGTATATTGTGTGTGTGTGTGTGTGTGTGTGTGTGTGTGTGTGTGTGTGTGTGTGTTTACTGTGTATGTGTTTATGTATTTGTGTAGTGCATGTCTGTATTTATGTGTTTGTATATGTATTGTGTGTGTGTGTGCCGTATATGTGTGTGTGTGTGTCTGTATTTATGTACGGTAGTGTTTGTATGTGTACCGTGTGTGTGTGTATGTATGTGTGTTTGCTCAGCACGGGGGTGGGAACGGACACTCAGCAATTTACGTGCCGAAGTTACACGTGTTATGCATTCACCCGCTTCCACGTAAATGCCACACCACCGACTCTACTGATCACCGCTTTATTACGTATCTTATTACTTTTATTACCTTCCTTTATTATTCTTTATTTTCGCTGCCTCTGGACGACTTTACTCAGCTTTAATATGGATTTTTGTTGTTGTTGTAGAGGCCACTGAAGGCTTTATTAACCCCCCCCTATTTCGAAACTTTCCTCCCCCTATTTCGAAACTTTCTTACTCCCATTTCGAAACTCCTCCCACCCCATTTCCAACCTCCTCCCACCCCATTTCCAACCTCCTCCCACCCCATTTCGAAACTCCTCCCACCCCATTTCGAAACTCCTCCCACCCCATTTCCAAACTCCTCCCACCCCATTTCGAAACTCCTCCCACCCCATTTCGAAACTCCTCCCATCCCATTTTGGAACTCCTCCCATCCCATTTTGAAACTCCTCCCCCGCAATTTGACATAAATCGTCTGGATATGGCAATAGACGGGTTTTTGTGGGATTTTTTTTATTTTTTATGAGCGTTCGGCGTGCTTAGTTTGCATTCCACGGTACGTCCAGGGAGGGAGGAATGGAGTGTTTTGCCCCCGTGTGTGTGTGTGTGTGTGTGTGTGTGTGTTTGTTTGTGGGTGTGTTTGTGTGTGTGCGTACGTGTGTGTGTGTGTGTGTTTCTACGTTTGAGTTTGTGTGAATGTGTAGGTTTGTGTGTGTGTGTGTGTTCAGGCATGGATTTGAAGGGGGGGGGCTTTGCAGGGCGTACACCCCCCTATGTCCGGCAAAATAATGATAATAACAACTTGCAACAAAAGCATTATTATTTAACCAAGATACATACAATAAATATCGCACCTGCATTTACCTTAATTATTTTATTACTGTGATTATAACAGGTAAAAATAAAAGTGATATTTGATGTTTGGTTAAATGGATTGAGTAGTAAGGTAATTATACTGTTAATCACGCCCCCCCCTGTTTTTTTTTTGTGCTGGATCCGCCCCTGATGTTTGTGTTTGTGTGCTTTATGTGTGTGTGTGTGTATGTATGTATGTATGTATTTGTTCATTGTGTGTATGTATGTATGTATGTATTTGTTCATTGTGTGTATGTATGTATGTATGTATTTGTTCATTGTGTGTATGTATGTATTCTTTTTGTGCTTGCTTTTCTGTGTATATGTGTATGTATCTATTTATATGTGTTTGTGTGTATGTATGTATGTATGTATTTGGGCTTGTGTGTATGTATGTATTCATTTATTTGTGCATGCTTTTTATGTGTATGTGTATGTATGTATTTGCTTGTGTGTATGTATGTATTCATTTATTTGTGCTTGCTTGTATGTGTATGTATTTTTATGTATGTATGTGTTTCCATGTATGTATGTATTCATTTATTTGTGCATGCTTGTATGTGTATATGTGTATGTATGTATGTATGTATTTGTGCTTGTATGTATGTATGTATGTATTTGTGCTTGTATGTATGTATGTATTCATTTATTTGTGCTTGCTTGTATGTGTATGTATGTATGTATTTGTGCTTGTGTATGTATGTATGTATGTATTCATTTATTTGTGCTTGCTTGTATATGTACGTATGTGTATGTATTTATGTATTTGCTTATGTGTATGTATGTATTCATTTATTTGTGCTTGCTTGTATGTGTATGTGTTTGTGTGTATGTATGTATGTATTCATTTATTTGTGCTTGCTTGTATGTGTGTATGTATGTATTTGTGCGTGTGTATGTATGTATTCATTTATTTGTGCAATCTTGTATGTATATGTATGTGTGTATGTATGTGCGTGTGGGTGCGTATGTGCGACCTTGAACAGACAACAGGTGCCGTGACTTTCCATAGCAATGGTGGTAGTTGTGGTAGTTAGGGATTGTGGTAGTTGTGGTTGTTAGGGATGATTGTGGTTGTTAGGGATGGTGGTAGTTGTGGTTGTTAGGGATGGTGGTAGTTGTGGTTGTTAGGGATGGTGGTAGTTGTGGTTGTTAGGGATGGTGGTAGTTGTGGTTGTTAGGGATGGTGGTAGTTGTGGTTGTTAGGGATGATTGTGGTTGTTAGGGATGGTGGTAGTTGTGGTTGTTAGGGATGGTGGTAGTTGTGGTTGTTAGGAATGGTGGTAGTCGTGGTTGTTAGGGATGGTGGTAGTCGTGGTTGTTAGGGATGGTGGTAGTCGTGGTTGTTAGGGATGGTGGTAGTATTGGTTGTTAGGAATGGTGGTAGTTGTGGTTGTTAGGGATTATGGTAGTTGTGGTTGTTAGGGATGGTGGTAGTTGTGGTTGTTAGGGATGGTGGTAGTTGTGGTTGTTAGGGATGGTGGTAGTTGTGGTTGTTAGGAATGGTGGTAGTTGTGGTTGTTAGGAATGGTGGTAGTTGTGGTTAGGAATGGTGGTAGTTGTGGTTGTTAGGGATGGTGGTAGTTGTGGTTGTTAGGAATGGTGGTAGTTGTGGTTGTTAGGGATGGTGGTAGTTGTGGTTGTTAGGGATGGTGGTAGTTGTGGTTGTTAGGGATGGTGGTAGTTGTGGTTGTTAGGGATGGTGGTAGTTGTGGTTGTTAGGGATGATTGTGGTTGTTAGGGATGGTGGTAGTTGTTTTTCGGGATGGTGGTAGTTGTGGTTGTTAGGGATGATGGTAGTTGTGGTTGTTAGGGATGGTGGTAGTTGTGGTTGTTAGGGATGGTGGTAGTTGTGGTTGTTAGGGATGGTGGTAGTTGTGGTTGTTAGGGATGGTGGTAGTTGTGGTTGTTAGGGATGGTGGTAGTTGTGGTTGTTAGGGATGGTGGTAGTTGTGGTTGTTAGGGATGGTGGTAGTTGTGGTTATTAGGGATGGTGGTAGTTGTGGTTGTTAGGGATGGTGGTAGTTGTGGTTGTTAGGGATGGTGGTAGTTGTGGTTGTTAGGGATGGTGGTAGTTGTGATCAGGGATGGTGGTAGTTGTGGTTGTTAGGAATGGTGGTAGTTGTGGTTGTTAGAGATGATGGTAGTTGTGGTTATGGTATTAGTGGTTGTTAGGGACGATTGTAGTAGTTGCGGTTGTGAGGGACCATTGTAGTAGTTGCGGTTGTTAGGGACCATTGTGGTAGTTGTGGGTGTTAGGGACGATTGTAGTAGTTGTGGTTGTGAGGGACGATTGTGGTAGTTGTGGTTGTGAGGGACAATTGTGGTTAGGGATGATGGTAGTTGTGGTTGTTAGAAATGGTAGTACTGTAATTGTGGTTGTGTGTTAGTTGTGGTTCTTAAAAATGGTAGTAGTTGTGGTTGAAAATGGTAATAGTTGTGGTTGTGTGGTAGATGTTATTAGAAATAGTGGTAGTTGTGGTTGTATGTTTGCGGTTAGGGATTGTGGTGGTTGTGGTTGCTCTTCCATCCTTTTATTTCAATTTCCCTTCCATTCTCCTTCCCTTGTCCTGTGTTCTCTTCATTTCCCTTCCCTTCCCTTCCCTTCCTATCCCTTCCCTTCCCTTCCCTTCCCTTCTCCTTCCTTCCTTTCCTCTCCTACCCTCCCCTTCCCTTCCCTTCCCTTCCCTTTTTCTTCATTTCCCTTCTTTCCATCCTCGTATCTTCTTTCTCTTCCCTTCCTTCTTTCCCTTCCCTGCCTGTCTCTTCTCTTTCTTCCCCTCTGCCTCCCTTGTCTCCTTTCCCTTCCCCTTCCCTTCCCTTCCCTTCTCTTCTCTTCCCCTCCCTTCCCTTCCCTTCCCTTCCCTTCCCTTCCCTTCCCTTCCCTTCTCTTCCCCTCCCTTCCCTTCCCTTCCCATCCTGTCCCTTCCCTTCCCATTCCATCCCATCCCATCCCTTCCCATCCTGTCCCTTCCCTTCCCATCCTGTCCCTTCTCTTCCCTTCCCATCCTGTCCCTTCCCTTCCCTTCCCATCCTGTCCCTTCCCTTCCCTTCCCATCCTGTCCCTTCCCTTCCCTTCCCATCCTGTCCCTTCCCTTCCCTTCCCATCCTGTCCCTTCCCATCCTGTCCCTTCCCTTCCCTTCCCATCCTGTCCCTTCCCTTCCCTTCCCATCCTGTCCCTTCCCTTCCCTTCCCTTCCCATCCTGTCCCTTCCCTTCCCATCCTGTCCCTTCCCTTCCCTTCCCATCCTGTCCCTTCCCTTCCCTTCCCTTCCTGTCCCTTCCCTTCCCTTCCTGTCCCTTCCCTTCCCTTCCCTCCCTTCCCTTCCCTTCCCTTCCCTTCCTGTCCCTTCCCTTCCCTTCCCTTCCCATCCTGTCCCTTCCCTTCCCTTCCCTTCCCTTCCCTTCCCATCCTGTCCCTTCCCTTCCCATCCTGTCCCTTCCCTTCCCTTCCCATCCTGTCCCTTCCCTTCCCTTCCCTTCCCTTCCCATCCCATCCTGTCCCTTCCCTTCCCTTCCCTTCCCATCCCATCCTTTCCCTTCCCTTCCCTTCCCTTTCCTTCCCATCCCATCCTGTCCCTTCCCTTCCCTTTCCTTCCCATCCCATCCTGTCCCTTCCCTTCCCTTCCCTTCCCTTCCCATCCTGTCCCTTCCCTTCCCTTCCCCTCCATAACACCTTTAGTACACAAGCATGCACGTACTGTAGACCCTTCCCTCCCTCCCACTATCTCCCCTCCTCCCCTCCTTTCCCTCTCTCTTCTCTCCTCTCCTTCCCTCCCTCCCTCTTGTCTCCAATGCAACCACATAAACATTTCATACTCCCCCCTTCTCTCTCTCTCTCTCTAATCCTGAATCACTACCACCATCACTACCACAGTTATCACGAGTCATGCAACCACCACCATCATTACCACAATCAACCATAACTACCAGTCAACCACAACTACCACAATTGTTACTACCAGTCAGCCAGACTACCACCTTCATAACTATCACAATCAACCATAGCTACCACCTTAACTACCAGTCAACCATAACTACCAGTCAGCCATAACTACCACAATTGGCCATAACTACCACAATTGGCCATAACTACCAGTCAGCCATAACTACCACAATCAACGATAACTACTTCATAACTGCCTCAGTCAGCCATAACTCCAACAACCATAACTACCACAATCAGTCATAACTACCACCTTCATAACTACCAGTCAGTCGTAACTACCACCTTTATATCTACCACAATCAGCCATAACTACCACAATCAGCCATAACTTCCACCTTCATTACCAGTCAACCATAACTACCACAATCTAGCAGCATAACTACCACCTATCACCACCAGCCGTAACTACCACAATTTACCACAGCAACCTCCTCCATAACTATTTTTTTTTTATACCACAGTCACACCATTAACATCAACCATACGCTCAGTCATCATACCACCTTCTACGTAATATTTGCTACAAGACGATTTAATTGAAAGTAGGCAAATCCCCCCAACAGAGAGAGGGATTAATGAACGCAGTATCTAAACCCTTCCAGTTCAAAGAAGTCTCCCCAAATTTGAAAAAAAAGAAAAAAGAAGAAAAATATTGGAGCTTTCAAAATACCGTTAAATATGACATGCGTGCGCGAATTGAGTTGACGGGCATTAATTTTAGCGTACGCCACAGTAATGTAAGTTTAATAGGTGTTATTTTCACGTTCACTGGATTATTTTATAAAGTTAAATTCTCAGGTTAATATGGTTGATTTTGAAGGTCTGGATTATCAATGTGGAATTAGCCTCAACCAGTCTAATGTTTGTTTGGATATTGCATAGTGAAATCAGATTATTATTATTATTATTATTATTATTATTATTGTTATTATTATTATTATTATTATTATTATTATTATTGTTGTTGTTGATATTACTGTTATTATTATTATTATTATTAGTTGTAGTCGTAGTAGTAGTATTGTGCTGCTACTGCTCTTACTATTTATGATTCTGGTACTACTGTTGTTATTGCTGTTATTGAACCCTAGATAAACATTAATTCTTTCAGATTTAGGACGTCTTGCATACTTTTCCTTACTACTAACAACTTTATTAAGCTTAGGAAGGACTGCTATTGGTGTGAAGATTAGTGAAAGGTATACAGGTAGTATTCAATATGGACGGTGGGAGTTAGCGCCGAAGTGGTGACATGTAGAGAGGTGTATGGTATGTAGGAGGACTACTGGGCCTTGAGAGCAGGCTGTGAAGCCTATGCCCAGAGTCGGACACATTAAAAAAAAAAAAAAAAAAAAAAAAAAAAGTTATGGAAGAACAATTGGTGTGAAGGTTAGTGAAAGCTGTATTTAACCCCAATCAGTCGCCGAAAGTCTCTCAGGCTGAATAAAATCGTGTGGTAATATGAATAAAGCATAATAGAAGTAATCGGATGGAAGGGGTAGATTCATCCTCCTCTTTAACCCTCCTTAGGCACACGTGGGTCTGACAGACCCGGGCAATTGTTTCGATGGTGTAGTTCAGTAACTTATAGATGCCTGGGATCCCTGTCCTTCTCAATAGCTTCTTAACTTTTCGTGCCCATGCAGGGTGTAGGGGGGTTACTTTCGTCTCTATGTTTTTGCAAATATATCACTCAGAATTGCATGTCTGGTCTGTGAGACCCAGATGTATCTGAGGAGGGGGGATAGTTTTTCACTATGATTTTGCAAGTTGATTTTATGTCG
Organism: Coenobita brevimanus; assembly: GCF_032717465.1. Classification (NCBI taxonomy): domain Eukaryota; kingdom Metazoa; phylum Arthropoda; class Malacostraca; order Decapoda; family Coenobitidae; genus Coenobita; species Coenobita brevimanus. The sequence continues at coordinate 3,882,744 of NC_136976.1, forward strand.
TGTGGGAACCACAACGCCCATAATGAAGGTCTTCCATCCCTCAAGTTGTGACACAAGTGCTAGGCTCATTGAGTTCTTTGTTTTTCGTGTATGGTGACTAAAAAAAATAGTTTGGCATTTTTTCATAATTAAAAAATATATATATGTAGAAATCAATGAATTAAAACTTATTCACATAGTTTTGTAACTGACAAGACATAATACATTATAGGATATTCAGGAATTCATTATATAAAACATGTGTGACATTAAACATTACTTTAAAGTTGGGTCTGGCAGACCCAGGTGTACCGAAGTTGTAAGCGAAATTAGGTCTACCTGAGGAGCGTTACGGTGGCGTCTTTTTGTTCTTACTGACTCTAGTCGATTTTATTTAACTTCCTTAAAAGATCTCATACCGAATAGGTTAGTGAAGCTGCGTGTAACCCCTCCAGCTGGAAAAGTCTCTCCCAGGCTGAAGAAAATCGTTGAGGTGTTGGGAGTTAACTGCTATAAATGTCATTGGAATCGTTGGATGTTATTGTTGCCGGTACTGCTGTTGTTGCTGCTGCTTAATCCTGGTCTGTGTGCCACCACTTCCCGGCTTCGTCAGCGCCACGTCACGGGAGTACAGTAGTTACAAAAATAGATCACCGTACCCTTACCTGGATATCACGTGAACATATCACCATTATTTATACTGTTTTCACGTAGATTCGAAGCCTCATCATCCACGTGAGAGATGCCTTTTTGTTTGTAGTACCATTCAGCCACAAAGAAACGTGATCTACCGTTTGCAGGGTGTACTCCCCCCGTGTTTTAGCGCCTTGCCCCCTGACCATTGTGTTGTATTAGCACAGTATCACAGGCGGTGTTAGGGAGCGTGAGTACAACTATTATATTTATTGTTGTGTAACGTATCATTATGGAGGGGAGGGGAGAGGAAAGAAGGGGAGGGGAATGAAGAGGAAGGAAGGGAAGAAGAGGAGGATGGGAGAGAAGAGGAAAGGAGGGGAGGGGAATGAAGAGGAAGGGAGGGAAGAAGAGGAGGACGGGAGAGAAGAGGTAGAGGAAGGGAGGAGGAAAGAAAGGGAGAGGAATGAAGAGGAAGGGAGGGAAGAAGAGGAGGATGGGAGAGAAGAGGTAGAGGAAGGGAGGAGGAAAGAAGGAGAGAGGAATAAAGAGGAAGGGAGGGGAGAAGAGGAGGATGGGAGAGAAGAGGTAGAGAAAGGGAGGGAAGAGGAGGAGATATGAAAAGAAGGAAGGAGGGAAATGAAGTGGAGAAAAGTGGAAGGGAAAAAGGAAGATGAAGGAAAGGGAAATGGAGGAGGGGAGAGAAGGGAGGGAAAATACATGGAAGGGAAAAGGAAAGGTATATATGACTATGGAAGGGGAAGAAGTGTGTGTGTGTGTGTGTGTGTGTGTGTGTGTGAGAGAGAGAGAGAGAGATTTAACCGAGTGGAATCAAAATTTTCGTATCATCATCCATCCTGTCACTCTGTTCCTTCACTCTAAAAGCCCCCCTCCCCTCTTAATGGCAGGCATGCAACACCCGTCTATTCACACAGCCTAATCCCTTTCCTCTATACCTCTAATGCAGAAATTAATTGCGAGTCACCTGTGGATTGTGTGTGTGTGTGTGTCGTGACTTGCACACCCCAATTACCATGCGATCATGCAAAGCCAACTGGTCATGCGATGGTCATGTAAGTACTGTAGGTATGTCTGTAGGTAGGTATGTAAGTATGATGGTATGCAGGTATTAGCTCTTTTGGATGAATGGTTGATGGATAAGTTTGTGGGTAGTGTGTGTGTGTGTGTGTGATTGGTATGTAAGGAGGTAGGTCGGTAGTATATGTAGGTAGCAAGGTGGATTGGTTGGTAAGTATGTTAGTAGGAAGGTAGAGAAGTGTGTTCCTTGTTGGGTATGCTGGTAGGTAGGTAGGTAAGTATATTGGTAGGAAGGTGAGTTAATTGGTAAGTAGGTATATGTTGGAAATTTGATAGGAAAGTGTGTGTAATTCACCGGGTCGGTCAGGATTACTTGATGGTCGTGATCGTCAGCTTTTACCCTCCCGGAAGGGAGCTGAGAGCTCATATAGTCCGATCTAAGGGCAAGGCTGTAACCTTCACACACGCACACACCCTTCACCTTGCTCAAGGGGGACAGTAACCACACACTTCGTCAGTGAAACTTTTCGCAACCTGAGCGAGGCGCGAACTCCCGTCCACCAGTTGGCAAGCGAGAACGTTACCACTGCACCAACGAGCGGTGTGTGTGTGTGTGTGTGTGTGTTAGTATAAAAAGCGCACACATTATATAACTAATAAGCGACAAGGATAACAGGGATAGATAACAGCGATACAGGAATTATACAGGATTATGTCGTGTCCTTGGAGGCATTTGCAGAGCTCTGGCGGGCTGCTACGACCCTTCTTCGTAGTTAATCTCTCTCTCTCTCTCTCTCTCTCTCTCTCTCTCTCTCTCTCTCAAGGAATAAATGGATTAGCTTACCTTTGTTTAATCTTTGGCGGGTACAATTTTCGCGAACTTTCTTTTTGTTGCTTTGGAGCGAGAGAGAGAGAGAGAGAGAGAGATAGAATGGGTGTAGGTAAATAAAACCGTCTTCCCAAGTTAACCCACTAGCGCCCAGTGTCTTCAGTATAGGACGGAACTGGGCATTTTCAAAACCGAATAAAGAAGGGAACCCCGGGGAAGGGACCTATGAGCTTCGCGACTATGAGCCGACAGGCGGAGGGCGGTACGGCCAGCACCCTTCCAGCAAAAGCCCTCACACAGGCACTCTGGGAGCCAGTGGGTTAAATAAAATCGTCTTCCTACTTTAAATACAATCGTCTTCCTAAATTAAAATCGTCTTCCTAAAGTGAATAAAATCGTCTTCCTACGTTAAATAAAATCGTCTTCCTAAATTAAATAAAATCGTCTTCCTAAATTACATATATTTGTCTTCTTAAACAATATCGTCTTCCTAAGGTCAGTAAATCGTCCTCCTAAGGTCAGTAAATCGTCCTCCTAAACAATATAAAATCGTCTTCCTGAGTTAAAATCGTCTTCCAGAGTTATATAAAATCGTCTTCCCAATTTAAATAAAATCGTCTTCCTAAAATAAGTAAAATCGTCTTCCTGAGTTATATAAAATCGTCTTCCTAAAATAAGTAAAATCGTCTTCCTAAAATAAGTAAAATCGTCTTCCTAAAATAAGTAAAATCGTCTTCCTAAAATAAGAAAAATCGTCTTCTTAAAATAAATAAAATCGTCTTCCTAAATGAAATAAAATCGTCTTCCTAAAATAAGTAAAATCGTATGGAGCTGACAAGAACAGACTAGACTCCCTTTTTTTCATCTAACGGAACTGGACAACTCTCACAACTTTAGGACTATGTCGTGGGTACGTGAAACTGTGAACCTTAAATTTCAGTCTGGCAGTAGATAGGTAGATAGATAGAAATTTCATAGGTAGGGATGAGACTCCTTGGTTACTATCTATTGAAACTCTAACTTGGCCCGTATTATCATCGTTTTGCAGATTATACGTAACTCAATGGCAGAAAAAGGCAATACCACGTCTTTACATTCTTTCCAAAGCATTTCTTCGTGACTAGCATTATGTTTCAGTGCTATTGTCTTGTAATAACACAGCATTCATGATGGAAATGGGAGTTTTAAGCCAAGTTAGCGTGAAGGGAGTATACCCCCAACAACCTTCCAATCTGACTACAGTTAAACATAAGCCGAGCTGATGTTGGGTGAAAACTGAGTCGACTGCAATGATGTTATAATCCTAAAATGGCTGGGCTGCGGGTTCAGGATTGTATTTTTTTTTTAAGAGAATGAAGGGAGGAAGGAAAACCAAAGGAAATAAAAAAATATAAAGATACTATTTTTGACGATAACTGTAATAGATGCCATAATTTTTTTTTTTTCCAGTTTTTTATTCTGATGTGATTGTGATGTGTGTGGCAGCTGTGCGATAGAATGTAGAATTATAAGCAAGCCATCTTCTGCCCAACTTTGGCTGATTAATCTTTATAAATATGGGCATTGGTGCATGAGTTATTATTCCACCTTTACTTCTTGGGTCATTTACCTTTATCATTACTGCTGTCATTTTTGCGTCAGACATTAGCAATAGGTGACTAGTATGATATATTGTTGTTGCCTAACCCAGTCCGCGTGGCCGAGTAGACCCGTCGATGACAGGTAAGCAGCTTCTGTGAGACTTTCATACTGGTACAGTAAATTCGCCGTGCTGGGGACGGTGCCCCTTTGTGGGCAGACAACGCCCCGCCAGGGCCGGATCATGTTCCTTCCCACAGCGAGGTGCAGGGAAATATAGAGATTTGGTTCCCGTGTGGACGCCGCAGCTGCTCCACCCAGGGTCATTATGCCGCCACGTGTAGGCTCCTCTTCAGCCCCATGATAAGACATTCAACCCCTAAAGCAAGCCTAATCCAAGAATTAATTTTTTATCTTAAGACGAAGAGGTAGAGCGAGAATAGTTGTTTTTTTTTGTGTGTGCGTGTGCATGAGGGAGGGTGGTGTGTCGTGGGAAAGGGTCGTTACTGAGTAGAGACAGGTTTGGAGGTCAGTTTTGAGAGGCTTGGATGATGATGATGATGATTATGATGATGACGCGTGGTGGTGGTGGTGAAGATTATGATGGTGCAGGTGGTGGTGATGCTTATGATGATGCAAGTGGTGGTGGTAGTGATTATGATGATGAAAGTGGTGGTGGTGGTGGTGGTGGTGCTGCTGGTGGTAATGATTATGGCGATCCAAGTGGTGGTGGTGGTGATGATGGTGATGAAGGTTATTAATGATGATTGTGATAATGAGTATGGTGGTGATGATTACGATGAGATTGATGGCAATGATCAAACTACTCTTGCAATATGAGAAATTGGATGACGATGATTGATGATTGATAACGATGAAGATGATGATGATGGTGGTGGTGGTGATGACAAGTAATGGCGGTGGTGCGGGTGATGATCAAACAGCTGTGATAAATAGGATGATGATGATGATGATAATAATAATAATAATAATAATAATAATAATAATAATAATAATGATGATGATGACAGTAGCAGGTTACATTTCGTGATAATTTTAGGCATGAAGGTAGAATTAAAGGCAGTTTGTTATGCTGTGTGACTTAAACTGTTCCTTTGTCTGGCTTAAGGTATGTATAACTGTTCTGGCCAAGCGGTTTATGTCATTAAATCTAGTATGACGTCAGTGAGAGAGAGAGAGAGTGAGTGAGTGAGTGTGTGTTTGAGAGAGAGAGAGAGAGAGAGAGAGAGAGAGAGAGAGAGAGAGAGAGAGAGAGGAGGGGAGTTACAAGTAGTAATTCTAAGGTGTTATAACCTGTACTGAGGAGGTGGAGTTAAAGAGTTTGTGTCTGTGTGTGTCAGAGAGAGAGAGAGAGTAATTACCCTTTCCCTTAATTACAGGTATGTGGGCGACCAGACAGTTGACCAAGAACGAAGACCGTGATTTGTACGTACGAACCACCTTGAGGGAGCTGGTTGTTTATATAATCTTTTTGACTATTCTCTGCATCAGTAAGTATCTAACCTAATAATTCAGCTCATTTCCTACCTGACACAACCTAATCAAACCTAACCTGACCCAATCTAACCCAACCTAGCCTGACCTAACCTGACCCAATCTAATCTAACCTAACCTGACCCAAACTAACCTTATCTAACCTAACAGGACTTAACCTAACCTAACCTGACCTAATCTAACCTAAACTGACCTAATCTGACCTTACCTTACCTAACCTGACCTAATCTAACCTAAGCTAGCCTAACCTAATCTGGCCTTACCTTACCTAACCTGACCTAATCTAACCTAATCTGACCAAACCGTACCAAACCTAATCCAACTCAGTCTAACCAAACCAAACCTGATCTGATCTAACCTAGCCTAACCAGACATGGCCTGACTTTACCTGATGTAACAACGTAATCTTACCTAACCCAACACCGTTCATATCTGATTCAGTCTAATCTAGTATAGCCTAACCTAGTAGTACTCATTGTGTGGCAGATGAGTACAAACCATCCCCTTTTCAGCTGTTAGTAAAAAGAAAAAAGAAAAAGTTATATATAAGAATACCTGTACTATTTTTTTCTTTAACAGTAGCAGTGTTTCTAATAATTTTCCTGCAAAACTCATCATACCATTTAGTAACTTTTCTCACTAATAAATAAAGTTTACATAGTGACTATTACTGGAGTTTGTGTGTGTGTGTGAATACCATAATTATGTGAGCGTACAATCTGTTTACATTATCTACCTGTGGACAGACGCCTCAATCCCATAAGGGGTGGCCACAGACCAATCTCATCCATGTCACCCTGTCCCCTGTCATTTTGCTGCCCATTCCCCAACTTACACCCCTCTCTCTCATACACCCCTCCCTCCATCCATTATATTGTATGAGCAGTAGAACCGTTTAATGTACAGCAGATGTATAGTATCCTTACATATATGCTTCATACAGCGTCAGTACCACCTCAGCTGCTGTCCACGTCCATCTTTTCAACAGCTGTGATTAAAGTATATACAGTATATTGTACGTTAATTCCTTGCTTATGAAAGAACTTCATGGCCATTTCAGTTTACTCTAAGTTACAAAATTACTACCGAAGCTACTTGCTTACGTATAAAGTTTGATTTAATATATTCTTTAGTTTACAGTATCAGTGTATTGAACAAGCATTGATACAGTATATATAGAAGAACAGCTCCACAGATACATATAGATTTTGTATAGGTAGGCAGGTTGATAGGCCAGCAGGCAGATAATTATAGTGTGTAGGTAGATGAGTAGGTATTCAGGTAGGTAGGTAGGTATATTAGTAAGTAGATTGGTAGGTAATCAGGTAGGTAGGTATATTAGTACATAGATTGGTAGGTAATCAGGTAGGTATATTAGTAGGTAATCAGGTAGGTGGGTAGGTATATTAGTAGGTAGATTGGTAGGTAATCAGGTAGGTAGGTAGGTAGGTATATTAGTAGGTAGATTGGTAGGTAATCAGGTAGGTATATTAATAGGTAGATTGGTAGGTAATCAGGTAGGTAGGTATATTAGTAGGTAGATTGGTAGGCAGACAGGAAGGTACATACAGTAGGAAACTAGGCAGATAAGTGCAATATACAGGTCGGTTGGTAAGTTGAGATATATGCATAGGTCAGTATATATTTAGATAGGTAGGTAAAAAGTTTGATAGGCAGCTAGATTGCAGGGTAAACGTAAATATGGATAAGTACGTATATAAATAGGTACGATAAGATGCTGTATTTAAGTAGGTTTGTACATAAGTCGATAGGCAGGTAGACACAAGGTAGATGGATGTGGGTGGATTCATATGTGTTCCAGACTCTGTTTATACCAACCCAGTGCTATTGATTCTGTTGCTAGTGCTGCCTTGTACCCATAGCCTTGTCCCTGCCCCCCAACACACTGCGCTGAGTTATGCAGGCTGATGCTGAGTTTGTTTAAATTTGGAGAAAAATAATAGTGACTGACATTGATTTAGGGAAGAAACGTTGATAAATACTCCAAGATGGTTTGGCCACGTGGAGAGGATGGAGACTGAGAGACTCCCCCCCCCCCTTCTATCATAGATTTTTGCCCTCCATCCTTCCATCTCATCCTTGGTCTCCCCCTCCTCCTCTCCTCTTGCACCTCACTCTCATACACACTTCTGGTCAGTCTCTCATTGTCCATCATCTGCACATGGTCACACCTGGTGCTAGCAAAAATAAAATATAAAATAATGTCATTGGATTAAAGGGGTTAAGTACTGTAGTTAAACACCAAGCAGTTTTCCTGAGCCAAGAGAAGTCATCGCAGTTGTTGTTGTTGTTGAGCTGAGAGAAGTCCTTGCAGTTGTTGTTGTTGTTGCTGTTGTTATGGTCTCGGGCACATCGAAAAGATGAACCAGTGTCTCATGCTGTAGTTGCCACCTGCAGTCCACCATCTCCCTTCAGCACAAGAGGCCTTTTCTGTGTTGCATAGAATTGTCAGGGAGTAGAAAAAAAGAAAATAAATTCACAGGGTTAACCTTTCAGTCCAGTGACATTTTTTCCATTTTATTTTTGCATGAGGGGAAAAAAAAATGCTGAAAAGGGGTTAATAGCAAAGAATAGTGTCCCGAAGTGCAACTTACAATGCGGATTTACTGTATTCTCCCTCACTCTCGCATTCATGTTCAGTATGACATCCCAGGTAACTTACAACCACCACTAATCATACTCACCTTCACCCTCTCTCCCCCCCAGTCACCTTCGCCATGACCTCTCAGACAATGTACTATTATACGAAGGTGCTCAGTGACCTCTTCTTGGATGCCCCCTTCCCGGATACCAAGAACACCTTTAGGGGGTCAACGCAGGTCCTGGATTTTTGGCGGGTAAGTAGAAATGTGTGGAATTATTGTGTGGCATATTTAACTGGAGAGATTGATAAATGCTGAAATAAAGGTGCATTGTGGTGTTGATGTGGATGTGATTGAAAGTGGTAAGAGAAATACTTTGAGGTGGTTTGGTCATGTGGAGAGGATGGTGAGTGACTAACTAGAAGGGTGTATGTGATTAAGGAAGAGGGGGAGACCAAGGATGAGATGGAGGGATGGAGTGGAAAGATAATGAGAGAAAGAGGTGTGAGTTGGAAGGAGAGCAACAGTACAACAGAGGACAGGGTGATGTGGGGGCATTTTATGTGTGGCCACCCATTATGGGATTGAAAGACCTGAGAATAGATAGATAGATAATTTTTCAGTTCACATGCTGTGTGTAGTTCTCCCACATTGGTACTTTTCTTGCATTGTTTCTAGGTCCTATTTCACATCATTGCAAGGTAGGAAAAAGAATTGTGATTGTGAGAGAACAGCATAGATTGAAAAGAAAGAGACAGTATGAGACAATGTGTATGTGTATTTTCTTACCCAGTTTTATTTTGATGGGGCTGAAATTTTGGTTTGAACTGATTCCACTGTTTAGAAAATCATAATTATATGTCGCCTCATTTACATTCTCTTGCTGTAAAATCTACAGTAATTTACACAAAGATACACTGCTACCTGTCAGAGTGATTTATAGTTCCCCCAGTTTACATTACAGTACCATATTACTGTACTGTATATGGGAAAAGTTACAATATTTTGAAACACATCAGCAACATAGTACAAGGATTGGCAGTATATATTTCCCACTGAACCCATTCACATCGGTGGTTTATTAGTTAAGGTGATTCCTGTTTCCTCGGTGATTTCATTCAGCTTTATCTAGCAATGAAGGGGTTTTTGAAGGCTATATCTAACTCTTACAGTTTGAGAAATCACCTTTCTTGAATAAAATTGGAGATTGCAAGCATAAAATTAAAAATACTGTTAGTTTGGATTCGTAGTGTTGGATAATCGCCTTTTCCCCAGTTCTCAGAAAATGTGCTACTGGATGGTCTGTATTGGGAGTACTGGTATGATGAGAAGAAGACAGAGATGGGGGAGGACGACCGGAATATATTGTACGAGAACCGCTTGCTTGGGGTACCACGCTTGAGACAGGTAAAAAGATGGTACTGTATTTTTCTCTTCTCTTCACCTCATCCTTTCTCCGTTCTCTCTCTCTCAAAAATGCTAAATAAATAAGAGTGAACAGTTGATTAGAAAAATGTAGAATGTGCATTGTGACAGAATTAGGCTTTACTAACCTGTCATAACCTAACCCGGTTGAATCCAGCCTAACCTGATCTGACCTAACTGTGACTATAGCATGGTATAATCCAGCCTATCCTAACCCGTCCTAGCCTTCTAACCTGTCCCAGTCCATGTTATCCTACTAAGCAGACCTGATTCATCGTTACCAAAGTTAGTTTTGTGTAATCTAATGTAACCATGTGTAGCCTAACCCAGGATTGTGTAACCCAGCCCTGTCACACCTAACCCAGCAACCTTAACCCATTGTAACCCCATCCAGTCCAGTCTAACCCAGCCTCTCCCAGCCCAACTTAGCCAGCCCTAACCCAGCTCAGTCAAAACAGTCCTGAACACAGCTCAGCCCAAGAGAACTCAGGAAAAACAAACCACAACCCAACACCAACCCAATCAACCTCAGGCTGACCCAATCCAGTCCAGTCAAACCAAACCTCAACCCAATCTAACATAACCTCCTCTCACCTGACCCAGCCCAACTCAACTCAAACCAAACCAGATCAAACCAAACCAAACCAAACCACTCTAAACCTAACCCAACACAACCCGGCCTAAATTAACCACCTAACCCAACTGAACCCAACCCAACCTAATTCATCCCCCCCGCACACACACAGTTACGAGTGAAGGACAAGTCATGCACCATCCCGGCGGAGTTCTCAGGGAGCATCAAGCAGTGTTATGCGCAGTACTCAAAGGGTGTCGAGGATACCGAACCTTTTGGCAATGGGGACAATTCTTCTGCGTAAGTGTGGGTGTTTTTTTATCAACCCAAAGAAACCCTCACATGTACGTATCGGTTGTTTTTCTCATCCCAGTGAATTCCTCCATGTACGTATCTTTTTTTCCCTACTACCCATGAATATTTCCGTGTATGCATCTCTTTTTTTTTTTTCTTTCTTTTTTTCTGTGAATCCTTCCATGTATGTTATTAGTCTTTTTTCATAACCCAGTGCATCCTTCCATGTATTTGTTAGCCTTTTTTCCTTCGCCCAGTTATTTCTTCCATGTATGTATTGGTCTGTTTTCATAACCCAGTGAATCCTGCCATGTATTTATCAGCCTTCTTTTTTTTCTTCTTCTTCACCCAATGAAATCTTCCATGAACGCATCACTTTTTTTTTTTTTCTTAACCCCCATGAATATTTTTCACTTTATTTTTCTTTAATTTTGTTGCTGGCAGACTATTTTATTGATCTCTCATATTGATGGGGCTCATTGATGCTGTGGCTAAGTCTTCATTTTGTTTTGTTTCATTTATAAAGACTCCAACATGCTTGCATGCATTGGCCTTAGTCACCTTATGGCGGCTGTCCATGCTGCGCGATCTCTAGCAGCCTCCTTATTCAGTCCCTTATCCTTGAGGTCACACTCTATGACCTTGTCCCAGGTTTTTTTTCTGTCTGCCTCTCTCAGCCTTACCCCCAGTGGTAACACTTCTTACTTTCTGCGCCTAGTTGTCATCCTCCATCCTCTCCACATGGCCAAACCGTTTCACTGTACCTCTCCTCATCACAGCTCCAATACACTCCAGTCCCATCCTTCCTCTCAACTCTTCCATCATAAACTTAGCCCCCCAAGGCCTTGCACTCAAGGACGCACTGCACATCCACCTAATCACTGTCATTTCTGTACATTGAAGCCTGTGAATATCCTCTTCCTTTACTGCCCAGGTTTCATTACCATACAGCAATACACTTCTAACACATGCCATATACAAAGATCCTGTAGCATGGAAGAAGAGTCCCTCTCAGTGTCAGGAGAGGCAGTGCTGTAGCTCTGAACTTCTTCCAACTACTCATCACCCTAGCCACAGAACTAGCTTCAGCCTCACCTCCAGCTTGTAACATGTCTCCTAAGTAACAAAACTCTTCTACACGCTTGAGACACTCACCAGCAAGATCAGTCCTTTCATGCCTGACAGTCTCCACATGCTTTCCCTGACACATTGAATATATTCATCAGGAGATAGCAAGAATAGAATGAGTAGAACATCTCCAGTCACTGTCTATCTGTTTGTCAGTCTATCTCCAGTCTCGAGGAGTAAAATTCACTGTCTAACTGTTATAAGTAATGGATATATTTACCTGATTGCTTGGCCTTTTGCTGTTTATTTCACATAGCTCAGTGGCAGCTGATACAATGGACATTCTTTCCATAGCACTTCTTCATGACTAGCATAAGTTAATCTATTATTGCAGCTCAATAGTAGAAAAAGACAATACTTAGCTCTACATCATTTTCACAACACTTCTTTGTGAATAGTATCATAAGCTAATCTATAGTTAAAGTTTAGCACTGAAGATAAGGATAAGTAAAATGAAAAGAATAAATTATAGCGTTAATTTATATATACAACTGAGCAGACAAGATAAAGAGAGATGGTAATATTTGGCCAAGTTGAAGCAGAGAGTGTGATTTTTTTATTTTTCACTTATTTATTTATTTTTCTACAGGTGGGTCTATCATTCTGAAGAGGCGTTGGATGGGTCGAGCCACTGGGGAAAACTCACTACATATTCTGGTGCTGGTAGTGTTCAGGTACGATGATGGTGGTGGTGATGATGATGATGTTAACTGTTGTCTTGTGCTGGTAGTGTTCAAGTACGATGATGGTGGTGGTGATGATGATGATGATGTTAACTGTTGTCTCTGTCTGTCTGTTTACCTGTCTTGGATATGGCTGGGTAATAGTCTTTTGTGCATTGTTTATGCTGATTGTCAATTTTGGAAGAATTTAAGTAACACAGAAGAGGGGAGTAAGGTGTAATAAGCAAAGTAAATTGATTAGGAAAAGGTGTTAGGGAGCTTCCTCATTTGACAAGAATACAGGCCTTTCTCCCATTGCCTTCCTCCTACCCCCCTCCCTCACCCTCCACACTCTTGGACAGGAACTGGGTCTGAACAGGAGTGAGACCCAAAGCATTCTGGCAGACCTGAGGAAGAACCTTTGGATTCAGCGAGCCACCAGGGCAATCTTCATCGACTTCACTGTGTATAATGCAAACATCAACCTGTTCTGTGTCATCAAGTGAGTACAGTACAACATAGTCATCAACTATAATTTACTCAGCTATGATGATGGCTCTTCTTCATTTATTTCTTTTGCTATTAGGCAGTTTAATTCATCTTTGGAGAGCCTCCTGTTTATGAAGTGGTTAATGAAGGCCATAGCTATCAGTCTCTTGTGGCTGAATCAGTAGAAAGGTGGCCTGCAGTCTTAATGGACCCAGGTTTGAATCCCAACTGGGGCAGGGAACAGTGTAAGGATTTGAATTTCATAAAATCAGACTTTACTGATCTGCCAGAAGACCAGCAGACCTGTCATAAAAATACTTCCACTAATACCAATACACCAGTCCTGTATGAGACAGCCTTAGCATGTATTCAATATGGATTGTGGTTGTTAGTGCTGAAGTGGTGACATATAGAAGTATATGGTATGAAGGAGGACTACTAGGCCTTGGTAGCAGGCTGTGAAATCTATGCCCAGAGTCAGACACAAAACAAAAATAAATAAAATAAAATAAATAGAGTAGGCCATTTATAGTCCACTTTCAGTCCTTATGCACTTTACTGTGATGGCATTTGTAGTTTATTGTTGCTGCTGCCAGGCAGTTTTGTTCAGCTGCAAACATCAGTCTCTTCTGCATCATAAAGTAACTACAGCAAGGCCTTGTTATATATGCCTTACTTACTGTTATCATTATTATTGTTTTATTTATTTATTTGGTTGAAGTAATAGTAGTACATGTATTTGTAGCCCCAGATTTGTCTGAAGGTGAACCTAGTGGACTGCATGCTGAAGCTGTCGTCCTGCTACAGTTCACCATCCTCCTTTTAGGAGTCAGAGAGGGAGTTGAGGGATGTATTTGTTTAGGGTAAAGTGAGATCCAGAAAGTTTAAAATTCAGGAAGAGTTTACGATCCAGAAACAATTTAAAATCAAGAAACAATTTACTCGCAGGCTGGTGTTCGAGTTCCCCCCAACTGGCGGAGTCATCCCGTCGTGGTCCTTCCGCACGGTCAAGCTCCTCCGCTACGTCACCCCAACCGACTACTTCGTCATGGCCTGTGAACTCATCTACGGGTTCTACATCCTATACTACATCATTGAAGAATCACTGGAAATTAAAGCTCTCAAATGCCAGTACTTCAAGAGCTTTTGGAATATTCTTGATCTACTTGTTATTGGGGTGAGTTGTGTGTGTGTTGGTGTGGATGTGTGGGTTAGTTTGTGTGGGTGTGGATGTGGGTGTTGGTGTGTAGGTGTGTTTGTGTGCTTGGGTGGGATTTCGTATATGTGTATTTTTGCAGCGTGTGTGTACAGTATATTTGAAGGTGGACATACGAAATGAAACATATGAGGGAGGGAGGTTAGGAGTAGTAACAGGAGGCTCACAGCAGTGACAGAGAGACTTTTAGTAAGGGGATGGAGTGGTGATAGAGGCTTGGAGTGATTGGGGAAGTTTGTCATTGAGAGGCTTGGAGAAGTGATAGAGAGGCTGGAAGTTGTTGTTGAGTAATCCCAGTAATAGCAGCACAGTAGAATTGAAGTAACTCCTGTCACTTTGGTCAAGCCGACCCATCAGCTGACATTCTTTTTGGTTGACAGCACCGTACTATAGCTATGAACAGGGAAGTGTGTGGAGACTGTGTTCCTAGATAGAGGCCCCATTTGTGTCAACACCCAGTGAAGAGGGACACCATAGTAGGCCCCACATCACCCTGCTATTTGGTTATATGGGTACCACCAAGCATTGTAAATGGTTTTCAAGGTTACAGGGAACTATTAGGCCTGCCACTCAGTGTGGAACAACCTGAAGTGGAAAGACAAGTAATAACAAATGACAGGAAGGATGGGAAAAATTGGAAGAGAGCGGGCAGACACTAAAAAAAAATGCTAAAGGTGAAGGAAGAAGCAGTCAGCACATCAAGTGAGTGGATGATAGAGGCGTGGAATAATGGAAGGGAGTGGAGATAAGCTTGGAATATTCGTGAGTGTTGAAAGAAAAATCCGTGGAAAGAAAAGGGAGAACAGGATGGAAAAATAAAGGAATAAATAAATGAAAACTAATGACACCTACCCTGTATTTTCAGCTGTCCCTGTCATGTATTGGCTTTCAAGTGTACACATTCCTGACCATAACTGACACGCTGGAAACCCTCCTTAACAATCGCAACAAATTCGCCGACTTTGAGAGGCTGGGTTACTGGCAGACGCAGTTTAACAGTGTGGTGGCTGTGTGTGTCTTCTTGGCCTGGTTTAAGCTCTTCAAGTACATTTCCTTCAACAAGACAATGACGCAGCTTTCATCTACACTTTCAAGGGTATGTACTTCCTCTGTTGCTCAGTTGCTTTCTGTATTTTTCATATGGTCAGAGATTTTCAGGTATATGTGTTTAGTTTTCATTGATGGTGATATAGTTAGGTATATCTGCATGAGTATGGTTAGGCAGTGATTTGTACTGGTAATAACTGTTCCTTGTTCCTTCCACAGTGTGCCAAGGATGTAGCTGGCTTTGCCATTATGTTCTTCATTGTGTTCTTCGCCTTTGCTCAGCTTGGGTATCTACTATTTGGAACACAGGTGAATGTTTTCCAAGTATTTTTTCACCACTGTAGATAATCATCCCACAGCAACTGCCCTTCCCAGAGTGAGCTGAGTTCACCCTACCACTGTACAGTGTGGTCATTACATACCTCATATCAAGACTCACCAACATTGTACTCTCCTCTCACTATAATGCAGCCCCTCACATTACATCACATATTCTCAACTCATTTATAGTCAAGGACCAAAGTTCATCTACTATATAATTCACCTCATCTGCTTTACACTTTACCACTTCTCTCTAATATCACTAAGAAAGACTTGGTACGTTTCTTAGCTTTTGGATGATTCTTTTTTAACGTGCGTCAGGGAGGGAAGTGACGGACATAGCCTAAGTGTGAAATAGAAACAGTGGAATGATAGAGGAACTTTACTGTATCTCATTCACTACAGCACAGTCCAAAAATAACATAACCTGACTGGATATCAAGTGCCAGGGTGACATGGCTGTAATTTCACACAATCAGCTTCACGTCCTCATTTGATAGTGGCCACATCAGTAATTGTACTTTCATTTCTTTAAGTTTGGATATCTTTATTTGCAGTGGGTCTGTGTTGTCATCTTTTCAGGGAGATGAGGTACAACTTGTGATTGAATTATTGGCAGTGGGTACCAATTTTATATGTGGGAGGGTGGCCTGGGATGGATGAGGGATGGGGTTGTGGAGTATATGTGGGAGGGTGGCATGGGATGGATGAGGGACAGGGTTGTGGAGTATATGTGGGAGGGTGGCTTGGAATGGATAAGGGACAGGGTTGTGGAGTATATGTGGGAGGGTGGCTTGGGATGGATGAGGAACGGGGGATAGGAGTAAATGTGGGAGGGTGGCATGGGATGGATGAGGGACAGGGGATGGGAGTATATGTGGGAGGGTGGCATGGGAAGAATGAGGGACAAGGAAAGTAGCGTGGAATGGAGTGAAGAACAGAGTAAGGAATATACAGCATGTGGGAAGGTGATTGGAGCAGAGTGCATGTTTGTATAAGTTTGTGATTGTTCTTTACCCACAAAATACTGACCACACGATGGGTTAAGCACTAACGCTTGTTCCATTCCCAGAAAATCACATCCTTACCAATGACTACATCCTCTGTCTCTCCTGACTTAGCAGCGAGGTTTGTATTTGTGTCGGTTAAGGAAGCTCCCAAACACCTCTTTGTAAGCAATATATTTATTACACCTTACTGTCCTCTTCTGTGTTACATATATCCTTACAATATTACCATACGCAGCATAAATAACATACAAATTGATATTAACCATTATATCCAGAAGTAAATTCCTAAGGAAGAGATGTTAGGGAGCTTCTATAACCAAAGAGAATAGAGCACCCAGGCCTCACTACATATTCATGCTTTCCTTGTCAGTCATGCAGATGGAGTGAGGGCTGTGGTTAGGTGGTTGGGATGGAATGAAAGGCCCTGTTAATGAGTTGTTGTGTCCCCAGTCTTGTTTGGAGATGGACCAGGTGGACTGTGGCTGTGAAGCTGAAGCTGCTCTTTTTATGCAGCCTATTATCCCCCTTCTTGGGAGATGAGGAGGGAGTTTAGGGAAGTTTGGATAACCAGACTGTGGAACTTTCCGATTAAAAACATACCACAAGAAGGCAGTGGGATAGGTTAAAGGATTATGCAGTGTGTGGGAGGGTGCTGTGGGATGTTATGGCATAGGTTAAAGGAGTATGCAGTGTGTGGGAGGGTGCTGTGGGATGTAGTGGCATAGTTTAGAGGGATATGCAGTGTGTGGGAGGGTGCTTTGGGATGTAATGAAAAACTAAACCACTGCTGAACATCCCAACAGGTGGCAGACTTCAACAACTTCTACAATGCGGTGTTCACTCTCCTCCGAACCATTCTGGGAGACTTCAACTTCTATGAGATCGAGGCAGCCAATCGAATCCTGGGTCCCATCTTCTTCCTGTGCTACGTGTTCTTTGTCTTCTTTGTCCTGCTGGTAAGGTTTTGCAGGTCTGGTGGGTTGGGGAGAAATTTTTGTGTTGCTGTCCTGTTCGTAAGCACAGCAGTTTTATTTATTTGTTTGTGTCACTACTGTACCCTGTTCACAACCATTTACATCCATTTTTTTTTTTTTTTTTTTTTTTTTTTTTTTTTTTTACTGTCTGATTCTCATCCGCTTCTTTTTCTGACATCAGATAATTTATTCAGCTTAATACATGGGACTACTTTCTCCCTTTATTCATGTCCCTAGACAGTAACAGTGGAAGTTTTCCAAGACAGGGGGGAGGGGGCAAAAGTACAGCCAGTGTGAGTTTAAGTACAGATTGTACTGTATATATGAAAGTAAAACTCCAGGTGAAGGAGTAAGAGGGATATCCAGTATGCTGGAAGGAATGAGGTGAAAAATTCATGAAGAGATGGAACAGAGGGAGGATGCTTATATTATGGTGTGAAATGCCACCCCTTGAAAGTTCTCAGAGGGAACGACACATCAGACGTAGAAATAGAAAGTAATTATGCTACCTCCATATCACCTTTGTATTTGAGATTTTTTCCCATGTAAATAGTGGTTATCTTAAAACTAACATATTGTCCTCATTTATTTTGGCTGGAGAGATTGTGATATGATCAAGCCTTTGTGAAGAATAACATGCCATAGCATATGTATTCAGATTTCTTGTTAGTGTTGCTTAGCATATTTGTAATGAGTTTAGAATGAGATGTGGGGAAGGGACAAAAACCTCCATTTGCCCCTGTACAAAAAATTCAGGGGAACATCTGTCCCCTTAGCCCCTGCACTTTGAGCACCCATGTCCCCAGAGATCAAAATCTTGTTCTGGATCCTGTCTACCCGTTTTGATCACAACGTATGGTGTTATTATGCTGATGATGACGATATCGTAGAGCACTGTAAACCCTTGATTTTTTTGTTCAAAGTCAGCAGTTAATTCCAGAAAAATTACCTATTAATCGCTGATTTGACAGATACTGTACATAAGTACATAGAAGAAGCTTATCATTGTGGTTCATATTCCTTATGTGTGATAACTGGGTCTCTTAGGTTTCCCTCCACTTATCTGTTCCACCTCACTCTTGGTGTCTTCTCATGTTCTCCACTTAACCTTTCCACTTCAGTCTTGGTGTCCTTATGTTCTCCACTTAACCCATCCACCTCAGTGTAGGTCACTCTCATGTTTTCCTCCACTCAGCCCATCCATCTCAGTCTTAGTCTCTCATTTTTCCTCCACTTAACCCTTCCATCTTAGTCTTAATTTATTTTTCCAACACTTAACCCTTCCACCTCAGTTTTGGTCTCTCATGTTCTCCTCCACATAACTCTTCCACTTAATTTTTTTCTTCCTCTCTTCATTCATCAGTCAGTCTGATATAATTCATCCACTTCAGCTTGGCGTTTTTAAAATATTTCCCTTAGCTCATTGGCAGAATAAGACAATACTACAGCTCTACCTCCTTTCCATAGAACTTCTTCATGACTAGCATCATATTCTCCTGTAAATTTCTTGTAATCCCTCAGCCTTCAAGTTGGAGAGATGGCAATTTTAGACGAAGTTAAAGGAAGTAGAGTATAGTAGTGTATTCTTGTTTCCTATTGATTTAACTGTTCTCCATTCATCTTAATTTGTCCCAAATTTTCATTCCTGTACAACTTATTTCATTTGGCTGTGTGACAGAATAGGACAGTACTATGGCTCTACATCCTTTCCATAGGATTTCTTCATGACTGGTATTATATTCTTGTGTCAGATTCTCAAAAAATTTAGCATTCAAGATGGAGAGATGGCAATTTTGGGCCAACTTAAAGTAAAAAGAGTATAACTTACTTCACCTCTTTCCAGAATATGTTTTTGGCCATCATCAACGACACATACGCAGAAGTGAAAGCGGAGATTGCCAGCCAGCGGAATGAGTTTGAGATTGCCGACTACTTCAAGCGCGGCTACAACAACATGATGGGGAAACTGGGCAAGCGTGACAAGCTGATTGACATCCAGAATGCACTGAAGTTGTCCGACACCAACTGTGATGGACTCCTTACCTTTGATGAAATTAGAGTCAACCTGAAGAAGTATGTCTGCCGTATCTATCTGTTTGTAGCCAGATGCCTCAATCCCATAAGGGGTGACCACAAACAAAATGCCTCCATGTCACCCTGTCCCTTGCCATTTTGCTGCCCTCCCCCCAGCTAACACCTCTCTCTCTCATATACCTCTCCATTTCATCCTCAGTCCCCCCCCCCTCCCTCTCCCCCCTGTACTTCACTCATGTACATGTGCAGTATCCTCATTAATCTCTCGCTCTCTGTCCTCTCCACGTGAATGCTTGAATAATCGAGATATGGTTTCCGATGAACAGGTTAACTGATGAAAGATAGGAATGTATGGTTTGGTTGAAGTGTTTATGGAGGTGTATAGTGCACACAGAAAGAGTCCTTACTTTTTAAAATTTAAATTGTTATGGAGTGAGTGAAATTCTGAAACTATTCTCTGGTCTTCTTTATATTTGTGTATACTCTGTCTACTAATACAGCATAAAGGTATTTACATGAAAAATGCTGAATATCTAGAAATCTTGGTTTTATGAAAAATTACAAACTGCAGCAACACTGATTTTCTTTCTTTTTTTTTTTTTTCTTTTCTTTTCTTTCTTTTTCTTTTTTTTTTTTTTTTAACCACAGTTGAAAAAATGGTTACAGCTTTGAGTCACTGTGGAGCTCATTTTTGTGTGGGTCATTTAGCCTATGAAATGCACCTTGGAATTTAAAGGCTCGAATAATGAGTGAATGGATATGTGACCCACTATTCTTCAGCTTGACTACTCTCCTCATGTTACTGGAACCCTTCCACCTGATCTGTTAATGGGAAAGGTTAGAATGATGATGATTCTAATCCTTGCAACCTGAAGTGACTGACCTTTGCTGAACTTATTGCCTATAGCCAGATTAAAGTACTGTACATCTTACATACTCAGGCTGAAGAGGTTAACCTAGATAATTTCTAAACCTTTCATTTCTGTTCTCCTCAGTGCAAGAAAATTGTCACCCATGGGCAACAAGATCTGGGTTTTTGTAATTTTTAGTTTACCTTAATTCTTTCAGTCTGTATCGAGGATGAATTGTATTATAAGGGCTGTGTCAGTTGTATACCTTTCTCCTTGTGTCATATAGTTCTTTGGGTTGAGGGCAAATTTTTCTGTGTATAATAGGGCCTTAAACGGGTAAAATATATATATGAATACATAAATATATCCCTTCCCACAGATGTAACTTCTCTGACATGGAGATTGAGATGTTCTTTGCTCGGTACGACACGGACGGGAATCGCCTTCTTGAACAGGATGAGGTTATGCGAATGCTAGCAGACCTTGAAGGGCAGAAGGTTGAGTTGGAAAGTAAGTTTGTCCTCTTATTCTCTTGGTGTGATGTCATAAAGCAGATGGATGTGCATAGGGTAGATTTAGTTGTGTCTGTTACCTTTATTTTTTTCTCATCTTTGATTCATAGGAGACACTTAGATATTTACCCATTTTATGACCCACTACCAGCATTTTGTGGGGTCTGGGTGATTTACCTTAGATATAAAAAGGCTGAGGCTCAGGTAGTCACTACGCCAGGTGGTAACTATATAACCAGATTATGGCGCCTGGTAGTTTAGTGGGAAATTATGGTGCTCCAGTCGGATTGAGCCAATGCAGGTTCATATTCAAGAGATGGTTGGGGTTTATTGCTCACATAATGCAACTCAGGGATGAGTGAGGCTGGTCACTTATCATAAATGTCAGGACCAATTTACCTAACCCTGGGCTGCTACGCTCCTCATGGGGCAACATGGATTAGATGATGAAGGAATGAATTGTCTACATGTCTTACACTTTAAGACCATTTTTGGTTTTATTTACTTATTTAAGCATTCTTAGGGAAGGGTTGGGCTCATGATGAAAATATCCAAATGTGCAAGTACTGTACTGTAATCCCAATGACTTGTACTGTGTTTGTTCATTAGAAATTCATCCATACAAACATGGTAATATGGCTGATTTGGAGGCACCCTTTACTCTGGTGCCCAGCCTAAGGAATGACATTCTTCTCACCACATCATCCTGT
Source organism: Coenobita brevimanus (assembly GCF_032717465.1). NCBI lineage: Eukaryota > Metazoa > Arthropoda > Malacostraca > Decapoda > Coenobitidae > Coenobita > Coenobita brevimanus. Next base: position 3,904,166 of record NC_136976.1, read on the forward strand.
GTAACCATATAAGCATAGAAATAGCTCACATAGGAGATAGTATGACATCCTGGTCATCTCTGTCAAGAATGTCACAGCATTGTGGGAATCGCTAGGGTACTGGGGGATTACAGTGCAGACATTTCATTACAAATCATGGGGCAGGTTTCTGTTTTTTAGGCATTGCCAGTAACATGAGTAGTGTGAGATGAGTCACCTCCACTCCACAAATTATCAGCAGTGGAATGTGACCTGGGTAAACCAGTATTCCTTGCTGGTGCCTCCATCTTTCATAATGCAGGAGAAACTTAGGTTTTTGGCCATATGTGTATGTTGTCTGTAATAACAGAAAAATATTATAAATGAAAATTTAGACTGTAAAAAGTGTGGAACTATAAATAGTAAAACCAAAGTAAAATAATAATTGAACCATACGTTAAAAAAAATTAATATGAATGCCAAATAAAAAAATAAAAGAAAAAATGAAAACTACCAGAAATATAGGTAGACATACTGTAGTGAACTTTCCGTGACTTTAAAAAAGAAATTCAATCTTTGAACTCATTAACTTCCTTCCTTACAGACAAACCAGATGAGCAGCGTAGTAAGTCTAAACTCTGATATAAGTTTTCATGTTAATAAATGTGGTAGCTTAGTATGGTACTGGCTTATTGGCTTCCTTTTTTGGTTTTCTGATGCAGTCATATACAGTAGTTGCTGCTGTTTGCTTTTGCCAATATAAACTAATGCAGGAACTCTACCCTGATACGGCTTAAGTTATCCATCCTAATCTAGCCTAATTTATTCTCTTCTTACCTTACTTAACCAAACATATTCTGTCCCTATCTATGTGACCTAACCTGTTCTATCCTAACCTAACCTGACCAACCTTATTCTATCCTAACCTCGCCTATACTTACCTAACCTGACCTGACCTATGCTAACCTGTCTTATCCTGTCCTGATCTTATTAACTAACCTGTCCTGCTGACTCTGTCCTAACATATCCTATTGTTTCCTGTTTTAACCTAACATATCTTAAGCTGTCTGACCTTATCCGCTCTTCTTTTGACTATACAGCTATGCCGAACTCTTTCAAAAATATAACTGTCAATTGTTACTATGGTTTTGTAACATTTCTCCTCTTCCTTGAGATGGATACAGGTCTTTATAGGAAGCTGGGTCAACATGGATTACAGCCATTTATTTCCTTTTAGCAGCTGTTTTGGGGAATTGCAATACTCTAGCAAACAAGTGTAATAAATCTAGCAAAAATTAATGAAAAGTACACCTAACTGAAGGGATTTAGGTCAGTTTCCTACCAAGTGCCATACCCAACTCAAGGAAGGAGAGGAAATAAATTTTGGGCTTCACAAGTTGATATATGTATTGTTGTGTTCATTTTGGCGGATTAATTCGCTTCCATATTATGTTAAATAGAGCTGAACCCATTTAGACAAGGGATATCTTTTGCCTTAAACTCTTGCCATCTCATTTATTTATTTGTGTATTTTATTATTATTATTATTTTTATTTTTTATTTTTGCATCACTTTGAACTGTAGTTTTAGATATTGCCTAAATAAACCCATTTAGTATGAGGGGCCGAACCCAAACAAAATTGTCTGGTAGCAACAGGAATAAAGGTGGTGGAGAGGAATGCCTTCATGTGGTGGCACCAATACACTGGGTGACTCCACTGCCAAGTTACAGTATACAAATGTCTATCAGTTCCCTCCCTATCCCTTAAAAGAAGAATAGTGGACTGTAGCATGGAAGTTTCATCTTGCAGTTCACTGGGTTCACATTCAGATGAGCTGAGGGCCACAACAAGAGTACAAAGAAGCTAAAAAAGAAAGCCAGGAATCAAGGGGTCAAATTATATTCAAAGTATGTTCAAGTCTTTGTCTTGGTATTTTAATTAATTTATTTGTTTATTTTTATTATTATTATTATTTTTTGCTAGACAGTGCTGAAGATATATTTGTTTACATGTTGGGCAAAATGTTCTGCTTATCATATTGTGTTTACTGTAGTTGTAACATATGTACCTTATATTAAAACAAAGCTGTTGAGACCCCATTCTACCCCTGTTGTACAGTGGCAATGACTTCTGTTGTTAAGCTGCCATGGTCTTTTTATTGTAATCAGTCAATCAGTCCATTTTTTCTTTACTTATTCTGTGGCTTTAGTATGCATATGCAGTCCACTTCAGAAGCTTTGCTCCTCCTCTTGACTTTCAGTAACCCATAACATCATAACAGTTTAATCCTTTAACCGCGGGTGTCATCCCAGAATGACATTGCAAAAACTGGACCATACCGCGGGTGTCATTCTCAAATGTTTGTGAATATTTTGAATACCGCGTGGTTTTTCCGTGCGCCAATTGTTTCAAGGGAGAGTAGTTATTAAGTTCTTTCACTCCAGCCGACCCCCACCTCCCTCCTCCCACCCCCCGGGCCCCACACCCCACCCCTGACCAAACACGCATCAGTATCTGTCCAGCTGTGTGAGTGACAACACTGCTGATGTGGCAGTGAAGTGCGGGCAATTACAGTGCCTTTTACCTGCCTCAGTGAACACAGATTGGGTGTTTATCGTATGTGCAGTGTTCATATATGTTATAGAAGTATTATCAGAATGAGGTTGGCATTTGGTAATGGTGTGTGAGCGAAAAATAGTGATTACAACACCGCTGATGTGGCAGTGAAGTGCGGGCAATTACAGTGCCTTTTACCTGCCTCAGTGAACACAGATTGGGTGTTTATCGTATGTGCAGTGTTCATATATGTTTATAGTATTATTATCAGAATGAGGTTGGCATTTGGTAATGGTGTGTGAGCGAAAAATAGTGATTACAACACCGCTGATGTGGCAGTGAAGTGCGGGCAATTACAGTGCCTTTTACCTGCCTCAGTGAACACAGAGTGGGTGTTTATCGTATGTGCAGTGTTCATATATGTTTATAGTATTATTATCAGAATGAAGTTGGCATTTGGTAATGGTGTGTGAGCGAAGGTAATGGCGTGTGAGCGAAAAATAGTGATTTTAGATCGCTCACTTCTAATGGCACTGCCCATCCAGTGATAGTCAATGAAATCATGAAACCCACATCATTGCAAAGCCGAAGGTTAGTACTTTCTAATGGTACCTTATTTTTCGCGCTAGATTTATTCTGTGCAGAGTTATAAAGGTTTAAAGTTTGTTTACATTTTGGCTGGAACCCCCATGGGAGAGGCCAGTCGGGGCAAAACAATGCCCGCGGTTAAAGGGTTAAGTAGAGTTGTCTGCAGTCATTGTGATCTGTTTGGTTTGTTAAATGCTTATGTAAAACTAACCCTTTCTTTTAACTGCCAAATCTTATACAGTGTTACAAACTACTGGTGGAAAGCAAGGGGAATGGAACTTTTGCAGGCAACCGTACATGCCCATTATTATTGTCTGTTTTTTTGTATGCTTCCCCCCCCCCCTTTCCATCAGAGGACTTAGAACTGCAATTACACTGTCTTAGCCTGTGTATCTCCCCCTTCTTTTCTGTAGATGTTGGATGCATATGGACAAATGCCAGTATTATTTTACGTCTGGAATTATCACATCTTAATTAAAATATTAATTTGTTTGCCTGAGTATTGTAAATGCAGTGCATCCATATCAGTGAAAGATGAAAGTTAGGGAGAGAGAGAGAGCGTCCATATCAGTGAAAGATGAAAGTTAGGGAGAGAGAGAGGGAGAAAAAAAAAAAAAGTTCAAATCTAATGTAATTTTTGGATCAGTTCTCTAATTTACTCATCAGTATGCTCGTTTTACATTAACTTGCCCTAAAATTGCCATCTTTCCACCTTGACTACCGAGCTGCAAAAAGAGAGGAATCCTCAAATGTGATGCACGTCATGAAGAAGTGCTGTGGAAAGGATGTAGAGCCACAGTCTGATCTTATTGCTGAAAAAGAACAACTAACTGGGCCAAATTAAGGTGAAACGACTATAGCTAATGCCTGACCTTGACTTTAACAATGCCAACAGAACAAATCAAGCACGAGGAGCGTCCCGGCAGTGCGTCACGTAAGGGCGGCAGTGAGACCAACACACGCCCCACTTCAGCTGCTTCCTCTGGCCATGGCTCCATTGCTTCTGTGTCCTTTGAGGAGTTCTCTGTGTAAGTGCTATTTTCTCTCTCTCTCTCTCTCTCTCACCATTTTCTTACCCTACCATCCCTCTTTACATGACCAAAAGTAGATGATTGACTACCATTGATTCTTGAAGTACCCCCATGAGAGTGAAATGTGGGTACAAGCTTGGCAACTACCCACACAATCACCACACATAGGCAAGAAGCTCAAGTATAGGAAAACAGAGTCAATGTCCTAGTTGAGACCAGCATATTATTACAGACCTTACTTCACAGTCAGAAATTTTCCTCCCCAATGGTTTCCAGTAGCTGTTAGGAGGTAATAAGTGGTTTTGGCTCTTGGTTTAGCTCCCTTTCCATGCTAGAAACTACTGGGAAGTAATTAGCAGGTTTAGGCACTTAGTTTAGCTCTCTGTCCTTGCTAGAAACTACACATGCTTTGCTTTCTGTCCGATGGATTTGACCCTTCTCACAATTTTAAAACTGTCATAGTTGCATGAATTTTGACGAACCTTAGTTATGGGGTAGGAATGAGTCTTCCTGGTTACTTTACTTATTTTACACTAATTTGGCCCAGTTTTTTCCCTTTTGCGGCTTATTTCACATAGCTTAGTGGCAGAATAAGGCAACACTGCTCGTCTGCATCCTTTTCATGACTAGCATCATATTCTGGGGTTAATATCTCGTTACAAGCCAGCATTCAAGATGGAGGGATGGCAGTTTTAGGCCAAGTTAGAGTAAAAAGGTTATAGCCACATTCATCCTCCGATCTGACTGCACTAGGACATCAACTGGGCCAAAAAAGGGGGTAACAGATTTTTATCAAAGTAAACGTCTATCCGTCTATCCATCTCTATGGCCTGAAGCCCTAATCCCCCAAAGGGTGGCTGCAGACAGAACACACTGGAGTCACTCTGTCACCCACCATTTGACTGCCCTCCCCCCAGCTAACTCTCCCCTCCCTCTCCCTCCCTCCACTTCACCTACATACACCCTCTTAGTCAGTCTGTAATATAAAATTGGTGTAGTCTGCAGCGGCGTGTGGACCGGCTCGAGCACAGCATCGGCAGCATCGTGAGCAAGATTGACGCTGTGTTGGTGAAGCTGGACACCATGGAGAAGGCCAAGACCAAGCGGCGCGAGACTATGAGCAAGATGTTGGACACCATCACCGAGAATGATGGCAGTGAGTTACCTGTATTGCACTTGTTGCCTGTTGTAGATCTGGTTAATATATTCATCACCATATTTTCATTGCTGTACATCATCATCATCATCATCAAGAGTCATCAGTATCATCATCATCATCATTCATCGTCATCATGTCATCATCGTCATCTGTCATCAACATCCAATATATTCCTGTGTACAAAACAGGTTTCTCTCTTCAGTCAACATCATTCATCATTATCAATCATCCTAACTTATTTCCACCCACAGGGGAAAAGATAGCATGGGGTAAGATCCAGACATAAGGAAAGAAATAGCCTGAAAGTGGGAGAACCATCAGTTTACCCGGGGAAATGATATGATTAATTTTATTCATGGTGCCCTGCAGATGATTTTATTCAGTTTTGGAATGATTTTTGTATTGTAGGAGTCAGTGACTGTTGTAGCTAACCCCTTCCAGTTCAAAAAGTTCCTTCTAACTGGAATAAAACTGTCTTGTGCTTGTAGGAACAGAGTACAAAATAAGTCATCACCGTAATAGTAGTAATATTAGTAGCTGTAGCCTCAGGTTCAACTGAAACATGAAGCTGGTGAACTGTAGACTGAATATAATCATCTCTGGCAGTTCACCATCCAGCTTTTGTGGGATAGGGAAGGAGGTGAGGGATGTTTGTATACTCAGGCAGGTCCATTGCCTGGGTATATTGGTGCCACCACATGAAGGTGTCCCTCTCCAGCACCAAATCATCATAGGGAAGTGATTAATCCATAATGTCCATACTCCTTGTTTGGTACTCATTTTCTGTTCCCATTTCCACAGTGGATGACACAACCAAGAGGAAGCACATGGAGAAGATGGTGCGAGACGAACTGGAGAAATGGGATGGTGATGGTAGCCCGTCCATGGTAAGTTAACATTACTTGTTTGGCTTACAAAATTATTACAAGTGAGCAAGCAATGTTTACTCTCAGTTAAATTTGGAAATGAGCAGTGCGGCCCGACCCGACCGCCATGCCAAGCAGAAGCTAATAACTATATTCATGTTAAGTGGAGTTAAAAATCTTTCTGCATGTGATACACTCATTGAATAAATTTTGTTATCAACTAAAAACTCACCCATTATGGCATAGGGACCCCTCAAATCTCTAATTTTCCAAGGGAGTGTTCAGCTCTAATCATGTGTGTGTGTGTGTGTGTGTGTGTGTGTGTGTGTGTGTGTGTGTGTGTGTGTGTGTGTGTGTGTGTGTGTGTGTGTGTGTGTGTGTGTGTGTGTGTGTGTGTGTGTGTGTGTGTTTTTACCTAGTTGTGACATACAGGAAATGAGCTACGCTCGTGGGGTCCCGTCTTTCTCATTGAGTCAAATTTTGCTTTGAACTCGTTTAAATTTTTAGACTAGACGATCTCTTTGTCCAGGCTGTTCCACAGGTCTGTGCATCTGTGTGTGTGTGTGCGTGCATGAGAGAATGTCTTTTGTTCCAGTATATTTTTCATTGTTCAGCTACCATCATGAATAAGTAATATATCAGAAGGAAATTGTGATAGCATGACACTTGCTCGCTCGTCACACGGTCACAACGCGCACTTTACTGTAGGTAGTTAAGAGATGTGCATATGGTGAGGCACACAAGATGGAGCCAGGAGTGTAGGGGATTGAATGAAGGTCTGGCCCATTTCACTGGTCATGCTGTTTAGAGTTCTGCCATTTTTATACATTCCTTGTCTGGATCCTGCCTCACCCCATCATTAGCTGGGAAGAAAGATCAGGATGATGATGATGATGATTGAAAAACACAGCCAGGCTCATAATTATATTCTTCAAGGTGTATGGGAGTCTAGCCAGTAAGAGACTGACTGAAGTATTCAGAAAACCATTTATTGTACTAGGCAAGGCAGTCACTCCACTTTAGGCTTTGACCACCAGATCATCATATATGTTTGACTCTTTATAGTGTTTACAAAATCAGTGATACTGCAGTCAGAATAACTGATTTACCTGTACACCTAAGACCATCCATACAAAACTGTTCCCAAGATCTTTTGAATTATAGATGTTATTTCTAGGAACTATTTTCACCAGCTTCATTGCCTCTGTAGCACTTCCTCCTTGCTGGTTGATTTCTGCAGGACATTATTTTTTCCCATATGTTGAAAGGTATACGAGGGAGGGGGGGAGTGAGCTGGGGGGAGGGCAGTCAAATGGTGGGTGACAGAGCAACTTGGAGGCGTTTTGTCTGCAGCCACTATTTGCAGGATTAGGGTGTCGGGCTATAGATAGATAGATAGTTAGATAGATGTTATTTATGTAAATGCTGACCACATTAAAAGACCTAAATAACCTACTGGTACAAAAGAATACCAGGATGTTACACGAGGTGCTACCCAAAAGTTCCTATAATTTGAATATTGTAGAAAAATAAGTTTCATTACCTCCCAGTTCTCACCGTCGCCTTCGAAGTAGTCTCCTTGGGCATGTATACAGTGGTCCCAGCGTTTTTTCCATGAGTCCATGCATCCCTGGAAGGCTTCAGGCGTGACGATCTTGAGCACCTCCTGCGATTGTCTGGATCTCCTCAATTGAGTCAAATTAACACCCTTTCAGTCGTAATTTCAGTTTGGGAAACAGGAAAAAGTTGCAGGGGGCAAAGTCAGGTGAATAGGGTGGGTGGGGAATGACTACCATGTTAGTGGAAGCCAGGAACTGCCAGACAACAATTGATGTGTGGGCAGGGGCATTGTCATGATGCAGGACTCAGTCCTTGTTCTTCCACTGTTCATGACGTTTGCAGCGGATGTTCTCCCTCAGACGCTGCAAAACTTCACAGTAAAACTTTCCACTGACAGATAGACCAGGTGGCATGAATTCCTTGTGAACAATCCCTTGGATATCGAGGAAAATGATCAACATCGACTTGACATTGCTGGGAACTTGACGTGCTTTTTTCGGCCTCGATGAATTGGGAGAATTCCATTGCAATGATGCTTTGTCTCCAGGTCATAACCATAAACCCATGATTCATCACCAGTTATGACCTTGGAGATGAAGGTGGCATCATCTCTGACCTGATTCTTGAGCTTCCTGCAAACTGCAACGATATGCCTTCTGCTCGTCTCTCAGCAGTCTTGGCACAAATTTTGCAGCAATGCGTCTCATGCCCAACATGTCCGACAAAATGCGTTGCACGCTTCTGTACAACAATCCAGCGATATCACAAACATCATGGATTGTTCATCTACGATCTGCAAGGATTGCCAGACGAACATTTTCGATGTTTTCTGGTGTTGTTACCGTTGACGGTCATCCAGAACGGTCATCGTCTTCGACGGTTGTTTGTCCATCCTTGAAATGCATGTACCAGAAAAATATTCTGCTTTGGGACATGGCATTGTCACCAAACGCTTGCTGAAGCAACCGGTGAGTTTCTGCAGCCGTCTTGTTGATCTTGAAGCAGAACTTGATGCAGGTTCTTTGTTCCATGAGGTCCGCCATTGCAAAACCGCCAAACCACCCACACACCTAGTGACAATAGTAAGCGTAGTTCAACAACATGTCCGCTCACAGACATGGCTGGGGCCACACTGACGCCCAAGGGGTGCTCCTGACTCCTTCTAGCGGCAAAAGGCAAAACTGCAAACGGTTGGCTCCTCTGTTCAAATTACTGGAACTTTTGGGTAGCACCTTGTATACTAAACAGTTTGCCAAGGATCAGGTACTAGGGAGTCTCTCAACCTCTTCAGTCCAAAGATAGCTTTATTCTGGCTGCCTCAGGACTTTTATTAAACTTAGGAGAAAATATTTCAACTGGAGAGATTTAATGTAGCTTTAATTAACCCCTGCTATACTCTTCACTTTACCTTGGCCTGAAATTGCCATCCCTCCATCTTTTAATGCAGAATTGTAGCTATAGGTTAACATTAGAAAATGATGGCAGTCATGAAGAAGTGCTACTGTAAGAATGTAGAGGCACAGTATTGTGTTTTTCCACCACTGAGCTCTGTGAAATAAGCTGCAAATGGATGAAAAGTTGGGCCTAGTTAAAGTGAACGATCTGCAGGATCTCCTAAGCTGAATAAAATCACATGGTAAAACTGACGTGTTAAATTTGGAAAATGATTTTTCTGCACACTATGGGAAAGTAGGAAATCCTAATGACACAATTTATGAGTTACGGAAGAGGTGTTATAAAGCATCCTAAGCTGATGACGATCTCTGTTTTAAAATAAACAGTGGTAATGAGAGTTGATGTAAAAATTCTTAACTTCTCAGTGAATGTATACTTCTTCTGAAGGTAAAGTTCTTAGTTTACTTTCTAAAGATTCTTAAAGTTTACCACACCAAAAAGAATAATTATCATATGAAAACAAAATAACCTGATGTGTAACTGTGGCTGAGTCAGCTTTAATGTCCAGTACTGTACAGTCAGCCCTCACAGTAAGTCAGTGATGTCTTCCATAATATCACAGCCTTCTCCAAGTAAATGGCAAATCAGCTGTACAAGTAGTAAGTAGCAGTGGACCTTACTGAAAAGTCATCTGTCTGTAATTTATGTGAACTTAGTATCGGTAATAAAGAATGCAAAACAACATGACTTTACTAGGGCTTACTGATTTACTGGTATACTTCTTATATATTTATTTTAATTAAATAGAAATGCTTTATTTAACTCAAGCCATACTCAAAACACTGCTTACTGATATTTGTTGCACTTCCACAGGCAAGGAAGTAGATGAGGCCAGCTTGAAGCAGACACCTGAAAGATGAAGTTCAAGATGCATCACTAATACTGATATACTCATGTGTGGCATTGGTTTGAAACACAGTTATAGGATTACAAAGCAGTTTATAGAGTGCAGGGAGTTAAAGAGAGATTTAAGACATATGAATTATTTTACTGTAGATAATTATATGAAATGGTATGATTTATATTTATTTTTATTAGCAAGGTGGTTAGTAGGAGGATGTATTTTATGTAGTGTGCAAAAGGTACAATTTAACACAAGTATCATTTATAGAAATTATTCAGTCCATAAACAAACAAGGTACATAATTCCCAAAATCAGTGCATTTTCTTTAAAAGCACCAAGTTCAATAATTACCAAGTTATGTAATTAATTTTAATGCTAGATTACTAAATTCAGCATACTTGTGTGATGGGAATTTACATTATTTAATTAGTTTACATAGTTTTTATTTTTATTTACTGTTTTTTTGAATTTGCTAGGTGGCCTAGTGTAGCAAGGGATGATGTGAAGTTCAGGATATATCAACCAGTGTATTTGTTAACAGAACCAGTGATGGCCTTGTTAGGATGCAGTAAGGCTCTCCTCCCTGACCAGGTTGTAATGAGCGGATTGGCAGAGGTACGTCTCGAGGTGCAAATACTAATGTGCCACTTTGTCCTCGCTTGCCTGATCTGAATGTCTTATGTCTCAAATGTACAAATAGAAAGTAATCCAGCCAGAGCACATGCAGACATTTAGATCAGCCTACTCATATATTGTCATTCGCGGTACTGAAATAAATGATGTTGAAATAATGGAAGGTTCATTGCAACTGCCAGCAATCAGAGAGGAAAGCTGTTTGTAGAATGGCAGATAACCAGTGTTTGTATATTCTTTTCCTGAGGTCTTATTATATTTTAGTTCAATTCCTGTACCGCAGTGCTTTGATACTGCTGGCATATTTGATAACATTATATGAATATCAACATGGCTCAGTATTAATTTAATGAACAACCTTCTGTGGAAGTGCTCATGTAATTCACAATGTTTATTTCAGTCATTACTTGTTATACCCGTTTTACTTTACCTTGGTCCAAAATTGCCATCTCTCCTTCTTCAATGCCAAGTTATAGCAAGAATATTAATCATGAAGTAGTGCAGTGGAAAAGACATAGAGCTGTAGCACTGATTTTTTCTGCCACTCAGTCACGTGAAATGAGCTGCAAAAAGCATGAATGTCTGGGCCAAGTTAAGGTAAAAATGGTTCAGTCCTGTTTAAGATACACAGCAATAATTTATGTTCAGAATACAAATCACCAGAGAGGATATTCCTGTGAGGTTGGTTTTGAGGTTCTTGGCATATCCTCCAGGCAGTTTTTATGTTACTTATATATTTCCAGTGTAAAAGACAAGTAAAGAATATGAAAGCATGATGTAGGTATATTCATCATCATCATCATCATCCGGACCTCCTTTCCCACCTTAGGGCAGGGTGAGGAGTAGCAGTGTCCAGAGAGATGTAAAGAGGAGTATATGCTATGGAGCCTCCCAAGTCTAAAAGAACACTGCCCCTGGTCCACTACTTTGTACTACCCTGTTTACTCTTTTGCTCTAACTTGGCTTAAAATTGCTATCTTCCATCCATTAATGCCGAGCTGTAATGACAGATTAGCTTAAGAATATGGAGCTAGTCATGGTTAAGTGCCATGGAAAGAATGCATGAGCCTTAGTCTGCCATTGAGCTACATGAAAAGAAGCTGTAAGAGGACGAAAAACTGGGCCAAGTTATGGTAGAAAAAGTAGTGATACCAAATCCCACTGATTTTTTTTTTCTTCTTCTTCTTCTTTTTTTAACTGAACAGAGGAAGGAAAAACAAATGAATAAAAATATTTCCTGTAGCTTAGTTAATTACTGTTAGGTTAGAATAGTTATTTATTTTGTGTAATATAATTTGGAGGAGTTATGTTTTATGAATATTTTTACACTGTGATACAAAATATGCCATAGTCAACAGTAGTAAGTATGATGTTATTGCCAGATGCAGAAAGTCAAAGAGTTCTTAGTTGTTATTATCATGGGAGGGAGGGCAATGGCATTAAGAAACGTTGCAACATGTTGAAGTCATAGCTTGTCCTGTAAACCAAGCCAGTTTCACCATGACTGAGCTCAATAAAGTGGTCTGCCTGAACCTTGATAAACCCCAAGCTGCATCCATAGAAACGATAGGGATAAGTGCAGACCAGACCTAATGTGAAAAATATGAGTTTCTCTGTGAACTCAATATACTAGTGTGCAAGAACCTGGATAAACCTCTAAGTGCATCCATACAATCAAATGGGGGTAAATTAGGTGCAGATCTGAGAGTTAATGTGAAAAATATGCATATAATGAGTTTTTGGTTGAAGTATGGTGTTAAATTAACATCCATAGAGACCTTCCCTAATTACTGTAAAATTGATACTGGATGCTGTATCTTCTTATGAATTCTTTGTGTTGAAGGTTTTGTGGTTTGAGAGGTTAAAGTGAGTAGTTACAACATAATCACTGTCAGTACATTTATATAAACTGACTGACTGTCCGGGGTGATTAAAAAAAAAAAAAAAGGTTTAACACTTTGGATAATATTGGGTATGGTTATCCTGTTCATTATGATGATGTTGTAATTACTTAGTTTATTCTTCCAACTCCAGACAAATCCCCTACATTCAACTCACATGAGACCTTTTGTAGATAGTTAGTGAAATCTACAGTATATCTAACCACTTTAGTTCAAGTCTCCCATATGAGATTAATTATCCCTGGCCACCAAGTACTGACTCTCATGTCCCTTATAAACAACCATGAAAAGAAAATGCTTTAGTTATGCTGGAGGTACTGAATTTAACTTCATTTAAGTGTTAAATCTTTTTTTAATTGCAGTATTATTCCCAAACTTATATTCGTATAAAGAGTGAGTTAGTGTGCGAAACAAATGTGATTTACACAAAACAAGTACTGTACCCATCCCAAGCTGTGTTAGTGAAGATTTCGAGTCAGTTTATCCAGGTCAATAATTATACAGTAAACTCAGTTATCTGGCATAATTCAGCCAAGCCCTACACAGACACTGCAAAATGGCGGATATTGCATAGTACCCCCCCCCCCCATCAGCTTAGTATACAGCACCGAGCCAGTTATTGCATTATTATCCATCTCAACCCTCTGTCCTAAAAACTCTCCCAAGAGCAAAAGATGAAAATTAAGCATAAAATACAATAAAGTAATGATAAAATTCAGTAATACAGCACCAGCTGGCTACCATTTACAAGCTGGTTGATACACCTCAATGCTGGATATTGCATAGAACCACCAGCTACATCCCGTTTCAATGCCGGATATTACATAATTTCACCAGATATTGCCAAGCCAGCAGCACCAGACATTGCGTTGGGCTGGATTTTGTGACAATAGATAATTGAAAGTTTACTGTATACAGATACAGTTATTGTTGAAATGTAGACATGATGGTGTATCCAAAATAAAGATTTTAATTTTTCCAATGTATAATGTTCCCATTTCCAATATTCTGCATTCCATTTCATATTTGTAGATCCCATTTCACTGAAACAGGCATAAATTGGGTTATGACAGACCTACTTGATTATTAAACTCTTGTCTGCCTACGTTATACTAAGGCTGCTGAGCTCTTAACTGCTTTAGTCAGATAATTCTCTCTCTCTCTCTCTACACGGTGTCCCCTTGTCATGGTTCACCTCCACCATATGAATTTTCGTGTGTGGTGGGAACGGCTCGGTTGATGTTGTCAGTATCTACCCTGCATCATTTACCTATTTCCCAGTTCCACTGCTACAGTCACACCCACACCAGCAGACTGAGCTACCCCTGCAACACATAAGGCATTGCCATATGTTTCCAGTGAAGCTCTGTTTGCAATCCACTCTGTACATTCTTGCTACTCCCAGATGATGTACAGTACTCAGTTTAGGAATGTGCACAACTATACCCTTTTTACTTTGACCTGGCTTAAAATTGCCATCTCTCCATCTTAAATGCCGAGGTATAACAAGTGATTAGTGCTAGAATATGATGCCAGTCATGAAGTGCTACAGAAACGATGTAGAGTCACAGTACACTATACTGTTATTTCCTGCCACTGAACTATGTGCTATATGCTGCATAAGGATGAATATTTGGGCCAAGTTAAAGTGAGTGAACTATAGTGATGGGGTTAGTGAAGGCTGTACCAAATTCTTCCAATCTGAAAACTTCCTCTTTTGCAGAATAAAAAAATTTGGAGGTAACATGACAAAGAAATATGTCATCATTATTGGCGTTTAACTATCCCCGGCGACTTGCACATCACTGCTGTAGCACAAATGAATACTCTCAATGGTAGCTGTTACGTGTGACGTAGCCAATCCCCATTCTTTACTACAGTTCCAGTGTACTCGTAAACTGCAATATGCAACGCACACTGTCCTCTCTGTTTTCATCCCATACACCATAATAAACATGTAAGTGTATTAAATATATATATTCAGATTGGGAAAATTTTGGAATTAAGGGATTATGAATTATATAGTCTTTATTAACAACTTGGTGGTGGAGGGGGCTTAATTGTCCATTTATATAACTGCCTTCAACTACCTCCGTTAGCAGAAAGTGTGGATGAAAGGGAAGGGGGAGGTGACAGATGGATATTATCATTATCACGTATCAAAAGGAGCTTCAGATACGCATATAGTAGTTAGAGAAGGTTTGTGTATATTTATGAAACCTACAAAATAACAGATTTATCTTAGATAAACGTTTTTCCAAAAATATTTAATGTAGAAGAGCAATGATGCAGGGAGGAACGAGGGTGATGGAACAGCGTCGATAATGAGCGGGAGGAGACGCTCTTGCTCCGTGGGATTATAGGTTTGTATTTTACTGTCATTAGTTATGTTGTGGGGGTATAATATTTGGGATGATGTAGAAGGTATTAACAAGTAAATGAAGGGCACTCTGATGAGAGATCATGTTGTTGTTCATCATTATCTTGATGCTATCCTTCGAGGTTTCAAAGCTCCGAGCCTCCGCGAATCCAAGACCCATATACGGATGTTGCCCCAACCATTCTCCACACTTGCTGCAACTAGTCAAAAATAGTCGGTTTGTTTTCACCTTTATTAAGCTCAGTTGATGGTCAGGATCAGATTGGAGGATAAATTTGAATAGTAACCAAGGAGACTTCCAAATCGAAATCTCATCGAATTTCATGCTGCCATGGCTTAATTCAGAGAGGACTAGTTTTGTCAGATGAAACCACCGGCCTTAGGAATGTTACGAAGACCAGTACAAAGATTCGAATTGAAGAGGTGGTCAGACTGGCAAGGTTTGATTCCATGTGCTCCTCTTCACCCCAAATAATGCAACAAATGGGGACGTGGATAGAAATTTGTTTGTTGCAGAACATTTTCTGTAGGGAGATGAAACTTGAGATATGGTCGGAGAACTTTTTGCAGTAGGTATTATTATTATTATTACTTTTATTATTACAACTACTACTACTGAAATACCAGCACCAGGAAGACCAGCACCAAGGGGAAACCACAAGGAGGCACGGAAAGGGCCCGAGCCAAACGGACTTACGTCCCGTCACCAGACACCCCTCTTCCCCTCAACGAAGCCCGTGGGGAGTACACCACAAAGCCGCACTACACTCTGGCCAGGCCAGCACTCACTAGGATCAGTGTAGGAATTGCTCGTGGAGAGTCCCAGGTAGAACCACGACGACGGCCACCGTCCACGTCAGGGAGAAGACGGCCACCGTACGCTTCTCTTCTACCATCCCCTGCAGGATCGCGGCGACGGCCACCGTCTGCACTGGGAAGGGAACGGCAACCATCATTCTTTCATCTGCTGTCCCAGGGCAAGGCAGAACCGTGGCGATGGCCACCATCTGGGCCAGGGAGGGAACAGCCACCGACTGTCCCTCATCTGCCGCCACCACAGAGAGCAGGATCGCGACGATGGCCACTGTCCGTGCCGGGGAGGGAACGGCCGCCGTCCTTCTCTCATCTGCTATCCCAGGGTAAAGTGGAACCCCGGCGGCGTCCCGTGCCTGTCAGGGAGGGAACGGCCACCGTCCATCTCTCATCCACTACCCCTGTGACACCCCTCAAGGGTGGCATCCCTTGCTTGTCTCATCCCTCTAGGGACCGAGTGGGACACCCTCTTGCTCTCCCCACAGAGCCAGCCCCTTAGCAGAGTTGCAGCTGGAAAGGATCTGCAACAGTGCTGTAGTGAGTCTGGGGATACACTCCCTGCAGCCAGCACCCCTACGTCGCCCCTCGTTGTCGGACTCCCAGAGGAAGAGACGCCGCAGGCAGCCCCTGATAGCCTCTCGACCCGAGCGAGGCCACAGCCCCCAGCTACACAGGGGCGTCCCCAGGACTCTCGGCCAAGACCTCCCCAGCCCCATCACCGAGCAGTCCTCCCCCAGGAACAGGCACAAGGAAGTGCACCTGCTTGCCCTGTTCAGCCCCAGTCCTGAGGGCCGACCTACCCACCAAGGCCCCACCAGAGAAAGGCCTTCCTGTACACCGCCCAGCAGCCCACCTCAGACGACCCTGCCCCTGACGGTGGTCCGGTGTCTACTGCGGAAGAGCAAGCCTGACGGGACCCCTCCCACATCCTCTGGACCCGGTCTTGAAGGGAACCCCAGACCAAATGCTTGTGCACAAAGAGCAAGGAGTTGAACTCTGAACACGTAGCATAACACTGGTGGCTAGCGGTAATTCTTCATCCGGTCAGACAGCAACAAGGAATGAAGGGAAAGTTTAACAAAATGGCGACCAAACCGCACACACAACTGCCAAAATTCGACCCCGAACAATGCGACATAAACACATACATGTGCATGATTAAACCACAACTGGACATCGGATTCAACCACGACAGGGAGAAAATAACATTCACTCTATCACACTTGGGAAAAGTGGTGTCAAGCATCGCCACGAAGATCGCCCCGGAGCTGACATGGGTGCAGTTCACGCAAATCGTGACCCAAGGAGTCATGCAATCTCTAGGGAAAGACGTCGCCTTATCTCAGCTCGACACCCATACCTATGATGGCAACCTGGATGACACACTTATCCGGCCCGGCGACTCGTCACCGCCGTTTACCCGGAGACCGACACAGCCAACTGAGAGCAGAATATCTTCAATACTCTGTTGAGGATGCTCCCCTGCACCATAAGGGAACATTTCACAATATATGACCCGACATGAGACCTCGACAAAGATGTCCAGCTGGTTAGGTGGCTTCTAGCTGCTCGCTACACCCCACAGCACATCAGTGCAGTCTGCAAATTCCCAACGCACAGGGCACCACCCCCCACCCATGCAAGCCCTTCAACAACACCCACTACACCCAGGGCACACTCTATCAAAAGATGCCTCACCCCTAGGGAAAATACTAACCACATTTCTATCAACCCATGGGAATTCTCCGCCTGTAGTCACTGATGCCCTATTCACATACATGAACAGCTAAAAGCTGCCCAGCACAGACCAACCACCCTAGGGCGCTGCAAAAGTCTCCTCTCTAGTTGATGAGGGTGCCGAGGACAACGCCTCACCCGCCGACAACACCGATCCCGGGGAAGTGGAGCCCGAAGAAGAAGATGCCCCACAACAGCTGGATTTTTAGGACCACCCCTGCACCTCCCCACAGTGACTGGGGCCACCTTACAAAAATACCGCCCCCCACTCTACAACAAGATAAGACTGAATGGAGTAAAAGCGGGGCTACTGATCAACATGGGAGCAGCCAGATCCTGCCTCTACAGTCACTTCTACTCCCACCATGCCTCAGCTTTCAGCCCGCTTCTTCTCACTTCAGCTCACCTTGTAGACGCAAGGGATGGCTCCCTGCCAATACGTGGGGAAACCTGGGCCCTGCATGCCAATACCCACAGCAAGTATCCTATCTATCTATCTATCTGTATACCTAGGCTGCTTCCCCCAAGGAAAGGGAGGTAGCCGAGACCGGACAACACACTCCCCATTTACTCATCCATTCAAACACATTCATTCACATCTTAGCCCCAAAGGGGAGAACGGACAGATCCTCACTGCACCACACCGCACAAGGGTCAACTGCGCAATGCAATCAGTGACATCCGCAGCAGGGCCCGACAGCAGAGCTGGTTTACCCCTGCCACATCATAACAGACCCATCCCCTTACCCGCACCTGACCTGACTAGCTGATTAGACCAAATGCGGGAGAATATCCCCTCAGGGCTGCGTCATCATTTATTCATTCACAATTTCTCTCCATTTATTTCTGTCACGCACAGCCACTCTTCCTTGCTCAACAGACATCCCTCTTGCATCCAGCGCTCTCTTCACACTGTCCATCCATCCTATTTGTGGTCTTCCTCTCAGCCTTACACCTCTCACATCAGATCTAGTTATCTTTTTCACTGATCGCTCATTATCCATTCTCTCCATATGCCCAAACTATCGCAACACCCTCTGCTCAACTCTACCAGCCATCTCCCGAACAATTCCAGTTCTCCTTCACACTTCATTATTTCACACTCGATCCACCCAGCACAAATTCATCATCTATGACTCAACCTGCCATGCCTACGATAGCTACTTAGGGCTGGACCTCCTCCAGAAGTTACATACCAACACTGACTGTCACAAGTGATGTCTCCGCTTCCAGAAGCCTCCAGACCCCTCCCCCTCCCAGCCCCTCTGCACCTGCACACCTCCACCTTCTCCCTTTCCCTGTCCCCCCCACCATGTCCTCTACCTTGCCCCCTATCCCCCTACCCCTCCCGCACCTCCACACACCACTTTCAACACTACCATCGCCTCCACCCTTACTATTCCCCCTCATGAGGCCTGGCTTTACCTGAACAGGCCCACCAGAACCTCCATCCTGTTCACTCCTAACCTGCCTTCCGGAACCATCTCCTGTTTGCTGTCCCCCACCTTCCACCCCCCTCACCTCAGGGTGGTATGCATCACCAACATCACCACCACCCACCTCATCCTCCCCAGAGGATTAGTGGTCGGTGAAATGGAAGATGAACCGTGCACACACACCCCTCCTCTCCTGCCACCCTACCCCCCTTACCAGAACACCTCTTGCCACACCAGGCTGACAGCCTCCAATGCCTCCTCCTGGACCTCCAAGACCTCTTCTCATCAGAACTGGCAGACATCGGCCAAACCACATTCCTGGCGCACGAAATCCACACCACAGGACCACCCACTCGTCAACCATCACGGTGGAAAAACCCCAAGCAACAGGTCAAGACCGGCAGATCCTGGAAATGCTCAATGCCAGCGTCATATCTCCATCCACCAGCCCTTGGTCCTCTCTAGTCATCCTAGTTAAAAAAAAAAAAGGACGGCACCATACACTTCTGTGTGGATTACCGACAACTAAACGACGTGACCACGAAAGATGCCACCCCCTACCCAGGATAGAAGACTTCCTCGACTCTCTGTACGGAGCATCCTGGTTTTCCACCTTCGATCTCCAATCAGGGTACTGGCAAGTTCCTGTGCACCCGAGGACAGGGGGAAAACAGCCTTCTCGACCAGGAATGCGAAGCACAATGAATTCAACGTCCTCCCCTTTGGACTTTGCAACACCCCCACTACATTTTCCTGGCTAATGGAGTCAGGTCTCAGTGGCCTCACCTGGGAAATCTGCCTGGCGTACCTGGATGATGTCATCATTTTCAGCCAGACATGGGCCGACCACCTCCAGCAAGTCTTTATTCGCATTCAACTGGCGGGACTTAAGCTCAGGCTGTCAAAATGCATCCTGGCTGAATGGTCCGTCTCCTTCCTAGGACACGTCATCTCTAAGGAAGGCATAGCACCCAACCCTGACAAACTGCATGCTATCACAGACCTCCCCCTACCACAAGATGTCCACAAAGTCCGCACCTTTATTGGGCTCACGACCTACTACCGGCACTTTGTGAAAGGGTTCGCAAACATTGCAAAGCCCCTCCATGACATGACGAAAAAGGGTGAACCTTTCACCTGGACCAACAATCGCATTACAGCATTTCACACCCTCAAGACCAAGCTCATCACCATTCCGATCGCTGCATTCCCCAACTACACCCTGCTCTTTCGCCTATAGACCGATGTATCCCTAGTGGCGATCGGCGCCGTCCTTGCCCAGGTCCAAAAGGGGCGAGAGCACATAATTGCCTGCGCCATTTGTACCCTCAACCAGGCAGAGAAAAACTACACCGCCACCAGACGAGAATGCCTAGGCATCATCTGGGCTTTGGACCACTTCTGAGCCTATGTCAGGCATCCACGTCACCATCATAACTGACCACCAGTTCTTGCAATGGCTATGCCAGTCCCAGACCCACAATGCCCAGCTTATCAAGTGGAGAGAAACTCTTGAAGAGTTTAACTTCAAGATTGCCAACCGGCCTGGCCAGTTATACATCAATGCCAATGCCTTGTCCTGACTGCCCATCAACTCCGTCAGTGCTGCCACCAACCTCCTACCCCCAACTGGATACCACCCCAAGTAAAAGCTCCACCAGCATGGCGACCACCTATTCACCCAGTTCATACACATAGTGCTCGACCCTGACACTGCCCTTGATGCAATGACCCACCTACACTCGGATGACAGCATTCATCTCAGCACCAAAAAACTACTACAGGTATTTAATGACATGTACTGGACACTCAGCCCCTCCAATCTGGCCAAACAAGCCATTCAGGCCTGCCGGGCCTGTGCGCTAGGCAAAGATATTGCACGAACGCCTGGCCCTTCGGGAAACACCACCATCCACAAACCATGGCAATTGCTGTCTGTACACTTAGTTGGCTCCAAACCACCTAAAGCCGGCTACAAATACATAATTATCTTCATGGCCACATATTCAAAATTCCTCATCACCTGCCCAGCCAAAGAACACCACGCCATTGCTGTGGTCAACGCCCTTGTCTGCCACGTCTTCCCTACTTCAGCATTCCCCAAGCCCTTCACTCAGACAATGCCCCGGAATTTACCAGCAAAATATGAAAGATGCTCGCCACCATCTTCGGATACCAGCTCTCCCAATCCTCTCCCTACTGGCCCCAAGGGAACGGGATATGCAAGAGAAGCCACCACTCCCTCCTCTACCAGGTGCAGGCTAGAATAGAAGAAACAAGAAACGAGGACTGGCCAGCATACGTAAAAAAATTTTTACAGTGGGGAATGAACACCTGCCCCCGAGAAGATGACGTTATTCCTCACGAATGAGTGTTCAGAGAAACCCCCCTCCTCCTACCCCTCCAACACCACCTCCAGCTCCCCTGCGCGTCCGACTCCTTTCACCACCTCAAGAGCTGACTGCATCACCTACGAAAACACTAAGACCTCCAACCTGACATCGCCCCCTCCAATCCCAACATATCTTCTGTAACCCTAAGGATACATCTGGTGCAGTGGAAAATTCCCACGGCCAAGCCCACCAAAGCAAGGATTAGCACCTGTCTCCAGCGACCTCATAAAACCCAGGTTGTCTCACCCGTCTCCAGCATTCAGCCAGGAGTCACCATCCACTCATCACGCTCCATACCTCCAGAGATGAAGATCTGACGGGTGACCTGGACCCATGCCCAGGGGAAGCACCACCGTCTCCAGGGAACCTCACCTCCTCTGCCTCCTGGGAAGGATCCCGCAGACCTCCACCCTCCACACAGCCTATGATCCACACCAAGAACCAAACCTACCTACCCATCATTAGACAGCCCTCCTCCACCAGCTAACGTTGACCTACCGAACTGCTACCGCCAACACCTACCACCTCCAACCACAGGAAGGCGTGGAAAGGGCCCGAGCCAAATGGGCATACGTCCCGTCACCAGTCGCCCCTTTCCTCTCAACTGAGCCCGCGGGGAGTACGCCACCCTGCACACTACACTCTGGCCAGGCCAGCACTCGCCAGGATCGGTGTGGGACTTGCTCCTTGACAGTCTCAGGTAGGACAGCGATGATGGCCACTGTCCACGTTGGGGAGAAGACGGCCACCGTATGCTTCTCTTCTACCACCCCCTGCAGGATTGTGGCGACAGCCACCGTCCGTGCCGGGGAGGGAACGGCCACCGTCCTTCCCTCACCAGCAGCCTCCATTGGGAGCAAAACCACAGTGACGGCCACCGTCTCTGCCGGGGAGAGAACGACCACCGTCCTTCTCTCATCTGCTGTCCCAGGGCAAGGCAGAACCATGGCGACGGCCACCGTCCACGCCAGGGAGATAATGGCCACCGTCCCTCTCTCACCTGCTGTCCCAGGGCAAGGCAGAACTTCGGCGATAGCCACCATCTGTGCCGGTGAAGGAACGGCCACCGTCTGTCCCTCATCTGCCACCTCCACAGGGAGCAGGACCGCAGCGAGGGCCACTGTCCGCGCCAGGGAGAGAATAAACGGCCACTGTCCGCGCCAGGGAGAGAATAAACGGCCACTGTCCGTCTCTCACCTGCTGTCCCAGGATCAAGTGGAACCACGGCGAGTGGGACACCCCTCTTGCACTCCCCACAAAGCCAGCGCCCCCAGTGGAGTTGCAGCTGGATAGGATCTGGAGTGGCCCCGTAGTAAGTCTGGGGATACGCTCCTGCAGCCAGCACCCCTACGTCGCTCCTCACTGTCAGACTCCCAGAGGAAGAGACACCGCAGGCAGCCCCTGACGGCCTCTTGACCCAAGCGAGGCCACAGCCACCAGCCACACAGGGGCGTCCCCAGGGCTCCCAGCTGAGACCTCCCCACCCCTGTCAACGAGCAGTCCTCCCCCAGGAAGAGGCGCAAGGAAGCGCGCCAGCTCGCCCTGTTCGGCCCCAGTCCTGAGGGCCGACCTACCCACCAAGGCCCCACCAGGGAAAGGCCTTCCTCTAAACCGCCCAGCAGCCCACCTCGGATGACCCAGCCCCTGACGGTGGTCCCGTGTCTCCTGCGGGAGAGCAAGCCTGACGGGAGACCCCTCCCACATCTGGTTGACAACTGCAGCCGCCCAGTCACCGGTAGCCCAACCCGAGTCCTCCATGTCCCAGAGAGGTGTAATTAATCTGTACGTTGTGTTGTGTTTAGTATTGTGTATCTTTATGACAATATACGTGTAAGGTTGCTTGACCCAAGTTTTTATGCCCTGTTCCTCTAATTGCATGCTCTAGACACGGTCTTGAAGGGAACCCCAGACCAAATGCTTGTGCACAGAGAGCAAGGAGTTGAGCTCTGAACAAGTAGCATAACACTTCCTATACTGAATATAATTATGAGTAAACTGATCCCCTGGTTATCATGCATAATTTATACCGAACATGGCGGACGATAACGGAATTGCGTGATAAATACACAGAACCTACGATATTTATCTTACTAGGTACCAGGCACCCTAAACTGCACCCCCCCAAATTTTCCCTTTTACGACAGTTTAGACCCACAAAATTCATACATACCGGTACTGTTATGGTAATTACCAGACACATGCAGGCAGTTTTTAGTCTACTACAAAGGAATGAAAAGAGTACAATAAGGATGAAATATGTACTTAAAGAGAGAGCCCTGAAGGTAGAGTTAGTGGTCTGCACCATAATGGGATTAACTCCTCGAGTTGGGGCTCATCTCTGAATCTCTCAAGACCATTATAAATTTATATATAACATTACGTTCCAGTCTTATATGAATGTGGCTGACTATGAGGGAATCATGGACTGCAGGCACCTATAGCTAATGTTTCTTTCATGATTTTTCTATTCTGCCAAGCCATCCCAACTACCCACGTCTTTTGAATGCCTTTGTATGAGAAATATAGTTTCAGGAATCAGACATTTCACTCCCAGGGCTAACACACTGAGGGCTTTTTCAACCTGTTCTTAATGATACTCAGTATATACATAAATAAATAAAATACCCATGTTCATCCAAAGTTAAGGACTTTCACGAGACCGTACATCGACTGAAACACAAACATGCAGCAAGACTTCATGGCCTTAAGAGTTAACTTTATCCTTACCGGCTTGATCAACTGCCCAATCACGTGACACAGAACCACAGTTATTATTTAACAAATATCCAGTCAAACATGCAATCTCAATTCACTACCATTACTGCAAATAACGTGAGCAATCACCCACCTGGTCAATTATGAAGCAGGTTATCGAAACCACATCCTTCCTTCTCTGGCTGTGCTGTTAACAGTTAACACAAAGCTCTGGAGTCTCTCCCTCTGACTCCCCAGAACGTCTGGAATAGATGGGATGTGTCTCAGCATCAGCAATAACGTATCTCTTCGGCTTTTGAGAGAAAGTAGTAGCACTGACATCTCAAGTTCACAACGCAAGCTCCGAGCTTTTATGGCGGTCGCCGGCGACGAGCCTATTGATATCTCGACTCTCGAGTTTCCTTTTTTTTTTTTTTTTTTTTTAAATCCAAGAATACCATAAAAAAGTTTTCGTCATTCTCATTATCTATATTTTTACGGTTATGCAGCACAGCACAAAGCCATATGATGTTGTGACCTTAATGAACGAAGCCTCCACTACCTCCAAAATTCCAATGGAATATTATAAAATGTACAGGTGACAATGGAAGCTGCAGGTATAAAAAACAGTGAAAATCACTGTCTCTTCCACTTCTTGGCCGTGTCATCCCCCCAACACCGAACCCCTATGCTGAAATTAGGCTGGAGGATGCCAGTGCAGCAGCCCCTCGACCCCAAGTCTCTGATTTTGGTTGTAATCTCTAATCTGTCCCTCATAAGGTTACCAAAATAATGTCATCATCCTTGGCAGCATCCCTTCTTTGTCGTAGTCCCAGCCTCCAAACTTCTCTCCTTGTGTTGATGACATAGGCATAGGCCTAGCTGATATCCACCTCCTCCAGTCATCATATCCTTACTCGCGGACACCCTCATTCCCTTCATTATCCATTCATCCCATCACCTACTGTTCACACATGTTCAACTCATCACATACATAACCTTCAGCCATGGGGTGAACACTGACGTGATCTCACCCATTACCCTGCACCCAATCTCCTTGGTTTCCCCCTTCCACCAGTACTGAGTAATACTCCTCTGATCATACTCCTGACTTGCATTCATTTGCATCCCTTTAATCTCCCTTTGTTTCTCAGCACATCAGATGCACCGAAACTGATCTCCCTCATTAGTCATAACCAATGAATATCTTCTTCAGTTTGTTTTTCATTTGCCTTCTATCTCCCCAGGTGAGGATTAAGCTCCTATTTTTTTTTTTTCCATGTATTCAGTTCATATATCTTTGTCATGCTGTTGGGATCATCAATATCAATCACTCTCTCTCTCCACATAGTGTGTGGTTTCTCTCCCCCTTACTGTATCTGCTTGGATCCTGCTGTTGTAGCTTTGCGAGAAAATTACACACTACACCGATGTGAATGTACGCTGCCGTATGTGGCCGTACCCATGCACCAAGCTTTTTCACACTTCATATTCTGCAGTCCCTTCTCTTCCTCATTTTCATTCTATCACACTGACATCCTATCTATACCGACTCAAACTTTTCTACCAGTGCCAGTGTCATCTTGTACTCATGTGCATTTGAAAGATTTCAGTATACTCACTGCATCTCTTTTTCATCATATTTTTATTCACTCCCCTAACTGTATACCATTTATCTCTTTAGCCTTCTAATCCAGTGACGAAAAGAATCCAGACAAGCAGATAAAAACCTGCTAATAGCCATATAAATAAAGGAAAATTAACAGTTAATGACAATTAAAAACAAAGATGAATACAGTATTGATAATGGGATATTAAAACCAGTCGAGTATATCATTGTGATCTTTATTGGGTTTTGAAATAATTTAAATAGGTCACTGGACTTTTCAATAAATTTTCTGACCAAAGAAGCTTTCTAAACAACTGAGGATCACAGCCTAAAAGTTTATTTAGACCCTATATACAAACGCCTCAGACACTCCAATATCTCGTATGCAACACTTAACAAATACACTTACACTTAAAACACTTTCACATTCTCAATCTGTACATTAAAAAATATATTTGCCACATTATACATAATATTAATAAAGTGAAAATAGAATTCCGCTAACTCCTTGAGCAAACATACAACAGTGACTTCTGCTGGGAAACAAAAGTGGTGCAGAAACAAAGCAATTTTTTTCTTTTCCTTCTTTAACTAGACCAAAATCGATTTACACTTCCAAAAAACCTAACAGGGGGCAGTGTGGCGAAAGACTCCTCCACCACACTCAAGTCTTACTATATGAGAATCTTAGACACCTTAAAAAGTTATCTGACAGGGAGGCAAGAGAGGGTCACAGGCAATCCTCACTTCAAAGATACCTGGTGGATGAGAGAGAGAGAGAGAGAGAGAATGATATACTCTTCCACCACATTAGTCGAGAATTAAACAAAAATCATATCTTGTGAATAAGAACTAAAAATTCAATTATTTATAAAAACTAAAAAATAATTCATCTCAGATTGAAAACTAATTTTGTTGTGAATCATGAGGCAACTTTAGGCAAAAAATAAAAGTAAATTTTCCCATAATGTAAAGTGAAGAGAGCCTGTGTGTTTTGAGGGAGAGGTGTTGTCTAGTGTGCGGAAGGGGTTGAAAGCTACCGAGAATCAAAACAAAGTACATTCTCAGGCTGGTATTGTTGTGGGGTTGGGAGGCTTCCTAGCATGTCTTCCTTGGCGATTTACCTTGCCTCTTGACACATTAATATCCCCTTTGTGTGCTATTTGCCACTAACAATAATAATAATGTGCCATATGCATAAATGAATCGGTAAAGAAGAGTGTGTTTAGGCTTCCCACCCCGCCCAACAATACAACCCCCCCAAGTCAATAACTCCTTTACACCGTCTCAGAGCTTTGCAGAAACTTGACCCAGATTCTTAACCCTTTCACTCCCATGATGTACTTTCTCATTCATTCTGGCTACCAAACTGATAATTTTACTCAGTTAAAGGGAGACCTTCTGTACCAAAGGAATTTATGAAAGCAGTGTGATTCCTGAAGTTCAGATACCTCTCCTACCCTGAGTAAAAGAGTCAGACAGTAGCAAGAATTAAAGTGCACATCCCTGGGTTCAAAGAGTTAAGATATCTTGGCAGCTAAATAAAAAATAATCAAAGGCATTGGAATCCTGTTTTGGTCTTTAGAACTCTGGACGTGCAAGGAGTTATTGTCTTCAAATGTACCACCTGGAAAAAAAAGAAAAAAAAAGAAAGAAAAAAAAAAAAGGGGTCCTTGGTCACAGCATAATTTACAGAGGAGCACAAGGCAGACACACACTGGAGACCTTATGGTACACAGGGATGGGATTTCTTCTGTAATTTCAGTGCATTTGTCACTTATCTACTGAAAACGCTTAATTCCTTCAACAGGTATGACTGGCTGATGCCGATTAGGAAATACGTATACTCAAAACTAGTCATGTCAGTTACAAGTATTACCAAGACTTCCCTGTGCTTCTACCTAGCCATACAAAGCACTTGAAGGTCTATTACAGTATTTAATTCTTGCAAACTCATGATTATTCTACTTAACTTTAGGCAAACTTTCCACTGTGCAGGGGTAAAAAAAAAACTTCCTTGGAACTCCTTAACTATGGAAGAGATTTCTCCAAAGCTGAATAAAAATCAAGTGGAAGCAAAAATAACATTAAAAAGACACCCTCTAGCTGAAGGGGGTTAAGTGTTTACAAATAGCTTGAAGGGTGATGAATGCAACAACATGGTTGAGGTTGCCCCATCTCTGTTTACAATGGGTCTCCAACACACACAACACAGGATGCAGTTTCTGCGTGTAGGTGAAGGTTCCTGAGGTGTGCTTTCGACAGGACCAAGCGCAGGCTACAAGAGAATGTGCTTTTATACGCAATACACAATACAAGGTGTGTGGCTGCGTGTGTAGGGAAGGAAGCAGAGTTTCTTTTATGAGGGGGAGTATGCATGAGATGTGTGAATGATTATGAACAAGATGACTGGTAATAAATAAGTCAGGGTGTCTCCATGCATAGATCTGTACACACAATAACAACATGTTGCACACAGCCACCCTGAGCGCTGTGTGCACGCATGAATAACACCAAACGCGTACACATGCTGACCACTCCAGGTCAGCATGTGTGCGCATCTGTGATCATATTGGTGGATGTGGCAGCTTCTCTTTTAAGTACAATCCCACCAAAATGAATAGTAAAAAAGAATTACTCTACAATCATATTATTTACAATCTATACAGTACTGTATATCTAACACCAGAGGCGGCTTAGGGGCACCATTGGGCCCAGGGCTGTTAAGCCACAAAACTTGTGGTTTTGCTTAATGTACACAACACTCACTCATCGGTCTTTGTAATGTCATGTTATTATTTATTTGGTACATCCTGGGTGGCACAGGTCAGTGTCCGCGGCGGCACGGCTGCCCCGCCCGGTGGCACGATACCGCAGGATTGGGGCCGGTATTATCACAAGCTAAGGAGGCTTCCTAATACCCTTTCCTTACTAGTTTATTTCTGCAAACTGCTTGTTAATATTATCTTGTATATTATTTATGCAATCTATACCAAATATTACACTAACATACATAATAAACAAGTAAATATTAAGGTCTAAAATGCAAAATAAATTGCTAAGGAATACAAGGTAGAGAGCCTCCTTAACCCACAAAAATAAGACCCCAGGAACATCTGACGCTGACGCTGCCACCAAACAGTGTAACACAACACTGACACTTCACTCTACTGTCTCTTACACCTTTTATAAATGCTTTAAAATTTTATACATATATATATAAAAAAATCACCTTCAGTAAGGCATCAATGTTTTTAACATAATTTATTTTAGATGTATTTATATTTATATATATATATATTTATATATATCCAAGTCATCTGGAGAGAAGGGTACCTTATCAACACCATGATGAGTTTTAGTAGGCAATTCTGGTCACCATTAGGTTCAACATAAGGTAAAGTCACGGGTTAAAGTCACTTCAATTATCTACGTGCACTGCTAAACCTCCAACAGCACACGTTTAAGACTTGTTGAGATCCCCATTAACTGTGATACAATTCTTGGCTGGTTGGATCAGACTGGGGATCTTGTCTCACTTAAAAAATCACTCTTTTTCATTTCATATTCATTGCTAAACTTGTTCAACATTACACATTTCAACTTCACAAAATTTATCAAAAACAATTCACTACATTTTATTTTACTGGTTAAAGCATGGGTCTGACATGTCGTCGTTCCTAATTTTTACACAGTTAAATTTTCCACATTTCGCTTTTAATTTTTTTCACATTAACAAAATTCACGGTTTTCATCACTGTCAAGTTTGGGATGGGGTCATATAATGTGTATGTGGTCACTTCATGTCATATACTCACTTTAGTTTATCATTCATCATTTCAGTTTATTTCTCCTCCACGTTGCCATGTAATTAAGCTACACATTTTCTATATGCAACTGGAAATTCTCACATATCACCTTCCTATGATATTTATTTTCCATCTCTTTTAAAAAATAATTTAACAGCAGTTGCAGGTTTACCATACATTTCAAAACAATGTAACTACTGTATTTGCGAGCATTCAATATTCTAACCCACTTACCCAAAATATCCATGGGTTGGCAGAGATAATAACTTGGAAATAAAAAAGAGAAACAATAAACAAATTTTTCTTTACAAAATAATAAACTTAAATTACAAGTTCCTATCAAACACTATAAACATATTAAACTGCAAAACATTAATTAGTAACTTCATCACCATCATCATCATCCTTACCCAACTTTCTGTAATTCAATGGCTGGGTAGGATCCAAAAATCAGAAAAACACTGAAGCAAAAGACATCAACAAGTAAGCCAGTAAAAACATCCATATTATTTTACGATGCAGTTCTCGAGCTCTGACAGTTTCATAACACACTCATGGTTGGGACAGCTCAAGTTATTCCTTTTTAGATTGACAAACTTTTTTTTTTTTTTAATCAGTCAAGAGTCAGTTGTAGGAGCCTGAGGATTTCCCATTCTTGCATCTGGTTGAGATTTAAAGTACTATTACAGTGCAATATTCCATCAGCATCAGGCACCACCACCACAATCATATTTTTTTTTTTTTTCCCCTCACTCTTAAAGATGTGGTGAGGTTGTAAGGAATATGATTATTATTATAATTATTATTATTATTATTACTAGACTCAGCAGGTGGTAGTATTAAGGTGCCACTGTGGAACCATTTCGTAACATGACTAATTACAACCTTTAAGGGGGATTACAAAGCAGTATGATTTTCCAGAGCTGGTTTGGAGCCAGAACCATTTATCCCAGCATGTAGTGACGACCATACAAGGGCTAGGAGGGACAACACGAAGCAGTATGATCTCCCTGGGCTGGTTTGGCAATAGAAATGTTTATCTTAGCAGGTACAGTTGTGATGACCATACAAAGGTGGGAAGTGATGACACGAACAAGTATGATTTTCCAAGGCTGCTTTGGTAACGGAAATATTTATCTTGGCAAATAGCGATGACAATATGAAGGTTGGGGGGGGGGGGCAATGCTGTATGATCTTCCACAGCTGGTTTAATGATAGTAATGTTTATCTTAGCAGGTGGCGATGACAACGAGGAGGTAGGACACCTCAGCCACACGATGCAGCAGATCCGGGGAGATTCTGGCGAGGTTTTCATTGGCAAAGTCACAGGGAGGGAAGATGTGCACCACATATGCTGGCTGTTAATAATGAGATATTTAGTGAGGATTAGAGGATTAATACATGATCATTGTTATTATAATCATCATCACCATCAACATTCAAAATACTCATCATTGTTATTTTGATCCTCAACATCATCACCAGTCATCATTATCAATATTCGTCACCATATCCCTGTCATTGTCACCATTACCATCATCATTACCATAATCATCATCATCACTAATCATCATCATCAATGATCTGGCCTGTCATTCAGTTGCAAGTCAATATCTACTTTCATGATCATCATCATCATCATTCTGACACCTCTTTTCCCACCCTGGGATGGGGTGGTTAAAGGAGGAAAAAAAAAAAAAAAATAACAGGAAAAACTAACCAGTCTCTCCAAATGAATAAGCAACCCTCCCATTCACTCACCAATCAAGGCCATGACACCTTACTCCACCCCACACACCAAAAAATGTACACCAGAACAACTGTACTGACCTGCTGAGTGCCAGGAGCAGACACGTTAACAATCCCGGCTGCTTGTTTGACCACCAGGTAGTTAATGATGCCGTTGCGGAGACTGTTTTGTTGCTGAATGAAATCGTACGAGTCTCGCCCATGAGGGAGAGCCAGGAGCATGCAGTGTTCTGCCTCCATCTGTAAAGACAAAGGTGACAGTTATATGGGTTGGCTGTCTATCAACTGAACTAACAAGCAGAATCTCTCTAGCTCTCTCTCTCTCTCTCAACCACTCAACTTCCCACACCTGCTCTATCTAGCAATGGAAGCTAACTGTTTCTACCCTTCTGGCTAACCTTCAATCACTCCCTTTCCATGCCCACTTCCTCTCACCTGTACTTCTCTCTCTCTTTCTCTCTCTCTCTCACACACACACACACACACACACACACACTCACTCACTCTCACACACACACACACACACACACACACACACACACACTCACTCACTCTCACACTCACTCACTCTCACACTCACTCACTCTCACACACACACACACACACACACACACACACACACACACACACACACACACACACACACACACTCACTCACACACACACACCTGTATTTTCCTTGCCACACCCTCCAGCTGCGTCTGTTCAAGCCTCATGCGCTGCCCGATCCTTATGGTGGACGTTGTGCCATCGGGATTCAGTCTCAGCGCGCCCCTTGCCACGTCGCTGCTCCCGGACACGTAGAACATCTGAACTGCCGCATGGTCTTGTTTCAGCCCCAACAGGCCCACCCATGGCACATCTGAACCCTGAAATACACAAGTACGTTAATGGTTACACTGCACGCCCGTTGGATGGCTTGGAAAATGGTCATCACTATTACCACCACCACCACCACCACAATCATCATCTCTATGTCACTTCTACACACTTAATAATGGGGCAGAAACATATATAATAATAAGGCCGAGAACACATCCTGGAACAGACACGTAGTGATACTGGCAGGTCAGGACGGGCCAAACAAGGAAAACGAGGAACAACAGAGCAGCCAGAGCCCAACCCAAGACACACACGCCACAAGAAGTGTATATGAGACATTGTTTTTTTTCCTATTCATTCCTCTAATATGTCCTTAGAGATGAAACAAAGGGAATAGAAGCTATGTGGCTCTCACGTCTCACTGCCTTTGCTATTATACATAACCCTCATTGCTATGGCTCTACATCCTTTCCAAAGCACTTTTTTCTTACCACCACACTCGTGTTAGTCTACTGCTACAGTTTGGATTTCAGAGTGGAGAGGTGGGGTCAAGCTTGTGTAAAAAACTTGCTCCTGAGTGGCAAGCAATAAACTCAAACCACCTCTCTAATGTAATCCCCTACCAACCAAAATTCTGCAGGAGTGCCTTAACCCACTAAACCACCAGGTGTCAATATGGTTACTGTTTGCTTGCATGGTTTGAATAATATTAATGATGATATTGTAATACACCTGTAGAAGTTACTGAAACTGCTATGGTATCTGCAGTGCCTTAACACCCACTCAATCACAAAGTATTCACTTAGTTATGCGGTTCCGTAACCAACACAGATGATCATATAGCACACCTGCAGAAGTTGCTGGAGCTGCTGCGGTATTTGTGATGATAGCTGCAGTGTGTGGTGTGGGTCCGATGGTGCCATGGCGGGGTACACGTGTGGTGTGGCCGAAGGTGACGAGATGCGACTGCGAGCCTCGTGTTCAGATGTCCCTGGTGCACCGGGCGTCCCAGCGCGCCCCGGGTAGAAGTAACGGTCGTAACGCGTGTACACCATCGCTACCTGAAAGGCAAGGAGTTGTCTTTGGGTTATTTTCTACTATTACATCCATCTTCATCGTAACCTCTTTTTTCCCTACCTTGAGACAGGGTGAAGTAGGATCCAGAGAGCAAACTCGCCCTTCTATCCAGCTTTCTAATACAAGTTACCATACTCTTAGTCCTCAGATGTTTTCAACATGTTTTCAATTGTCTTCCTGTCTATATTTTATTCTGCCTTTGAAATCCAGTTTTTTAACCTGCCATGTACCAGCCAACTTGGGGCCTTCATGGAGCCATTTTTGTGTGTGTGTGTGTGTGTGTGTGTGTGTGTGTGTGTGTGTGTTTTTTATGTGTCCGACTCTGGGCAAAGGCTCAGGGCCTATTTCTTGGGGGCAGTTGCCTATCCCAAGGCCCAGTAGTCCTCCTACACCTCCACATGTCACCACTTCGGCGCTAACACCCACCGTCCATATTGAATACATGCTAGGGCTGTCTCATACAGGACTGGTGTATTGGTATTAGCGGGGGTACTTTTACGACATGTCGGCGGGTCATCTGGTAGATCAGGAAATGTGTGTGTGTGTGTGTGTGTGTGTGTGTGTGTGTGTGTGTGTGTGTGCTAGATAGGATAGGAATGATGAGAAAACATGGAAAACAACCATAAAAGTACTCACAGAAGCCTAAAGGGTTGACTCTGAGGCTGATTAGTTCTCGGCTGTCACCTGAAATGTTCGGTCTAAAACCACAGACTTCATTGGCTGCCTGTGACACCCAGTTAGTTGAGGTACGAGACTGGTGTTTTCTCCTTGTTACCTATCCCAAATGACCCAGGGACACTCAAGGAAGGTACACAGATGATGTGGGAACTGCCCCAAGCATAAAGATGTGCAGGGATGCATTATGACATGTGTGTGAGTGGCATTTATTATGTTTGTAATTTTGCAGTTAGTATTTTGCACATGTAAACACATATATACTTTACATTTGCATCTTTTTTTGCACAAAGCACAAACATTTCAAATTCTTCTTGCACACTGTAGTGGTGGTGGTGGTACAGGGTGATAGCCAGCCATGTGGTAAAGCCATATATATCACCTTTCTTGGCGATGGAACCTCCTCCTCACTGCATAATTCTGTGGTTGGACATAGTCTTTATCAGCAACATCAACATCAACTGGTGAATCACTTTCACCAGCAATGGGGACCGCCAGGAGATCGTCAATCTCACACTGGGAGAGACCTAGGTGAGACATGATGCTCACTCACTCACAGTCAAGACTGAGGATGCGGCTCCCCGCACAGCGTGGGGGAGGTGTTGGGGAGTCTCTGCGCACACACGACAGGCCATAATAATACGGCTGTGGCACACAGCTGGTTAAGCACAATGTGTCCAAATATCTCATAAAGAACAATGCTGCCCCCCACCCCCCCGTTTTATTTTCCTGTTGCAGGGAACAATTTTATGGGGTTTTAGTTTTTGGTTTCTTCTTCCTAATTAAAACAGATATCCATCATCCTCTAAACTTGTGCTGCTCCATGAGGAGTGTGGGAGCCCAAGGCTAGGCAAGGTGGTCCTGACATTTTAGATGTGAGTAACCAGCCTCACTCATCTCAGAGTGGCATTACGTGGGCAATACATCCCAACCACCCCTTGGATATAAACCAACACAGGCTCAATCCGGTTGGAGTGCCTTAATTATCCACTAAACCACCAGGCACCATGGTTTGGATATATGGTTACCACCCAGGGTAGTAAATGGTTTCCTGGTGTAATACTCAAGAAAAGAGGAAACATCATGCAGGGAAAACTAACCAACATCAAGACCAAAGAAATGGGCCACACATTAACATCTTGTCATCTGGTGGTATCAGAAGCAGTCTAATATAAAAACTATTATGCTGTAGTGGTAGGTGGTGGTGACCATCATCCACCCACTTGATATAGTGCTGCCTGCTTCTTCATTAGCCTTTATCATTCTTTTTCTGTGCCTGCCCTCCTCTCTTCCTATTTCTCCCATCTTTCCTGTCACTTCTTACTGCTTTTCTTTCCTTTACAGGTGGCATTAGATTGAGTGACAAGCCAAATGGTTTCCTGTAAGCCAAGAAACCATTTACAATGCTGGGTGGTAACCATATAACCAAACCATACATGCTCCCTATGTGTCAGCAGGTGGGTTGGTGGAGGGTTAGTGCCCCTCCCTGTAAAACAAATAACTCAAAGTCAAATGGCCACCCCTTACGGGATTATGGCATCTGGCAATAGACAGATAGAAAGAGAGGAT
The DNA here is from genome assembly GCF_032717465.1 of Coenobita brevimanus. Lineage (NCBI taxonomy): Eukaryota > Metazoa > Arthropoda > Malacostraca > Decapoda > Coenobitidae > Coenobita > Coenobita brevimanus. The sequence continues at coordinate 3,939,482 of NC_136976.1, forward strand.
AACAGTGATAGCCAATTAGTCACTAAATAAGGCCTTCCATTACATTCATATTACTGAAGATCTTGGCCACACATGCAGATGTGGCCATTTTTTCACTCTCTAATGGGCATCATGCAGCTCCAGCCATAACACTAGGCTGACTGCAGGAGGGATGAAGTACAGCACAATGTATCATACACCTGGGCCAGTACAGCAAGAGCGGCAAAGTTCTTGTTAAGGTTCTTCATGCTGTTATTTTTACTACTGGATTATGACTTTGTTGTTCTTACCGTTAGCTACTCATACTGTTGTTCATGGTGTGTTTTGTTTTTACTCATGTTTTCACTGCTTTATTATTACTGTTCTTTTGTTATTCTTCTTCTTGTTGTTTGTGGCATCCTGATTTTTTTTTTTTTACTGCTGTTTTTGTTTTATTATTACTGCTGTTCTTGTATTTCTTGTTATTATTACTGTTTTTCTATTGTTATTGACTCCAGGCTGGTGTGGACAAGGTGAAACACAGAAATACTCTACTGCAATTCTTACCTGTGGGGAGTCTGTGGATCGGTCATGGTGTGGTGATGCCAGGACATGTGGTGATGACTGTCCACGCGGCGCCAGTGTGGTAGCTGTGCCGCCAGGTCGGGCAGCAAAGTCAGGAGTACACGTGCCAGACCCGGGCTGCTCGTGTTTGTCACCTTCGCCCTTCTCTAGCTTCATGTCCAGGGGCAGTGGGGTCATCAACTTTTCTCCACCTGATATGCACAAACACATTAGACATTATTACTAATTTATTTTATCCCATCCACTTTACACAACCACCAGTTACATGCAACTATCCCATCCACTTTACACAACCCACACATATCCATGATCATCCAATTTCCACAGCACTCTTTATTCAAACTCCTGCCACTCTACTCTCACACCCTATGAGGTGCTGTGGGTGGGGTAAAGCAGCTACAGTGTCTACCCAGTAGTCACACCTCCTTATATTTCCCTGCACCTTGCCATTGCCATGGGGAAAAGCTCTAGTCCAACTCTGGTGAGGCACTGTCTATTACAAGGGGGCACCATGTTCCGGCAGAGTATAATTATGTACTACACTGTACTTATAGGGCAATCCCATGGAAGCAATTGCCTGCCTGTGGCTGACAGGTTTCCTCTACCATACAGACCTGGTTTAAGACAATAACAACAACACTCATACATTGATGAAGACTCTAGCATACCTTCAATGCAGCCATCTTGTTTCCTCCTTACTCAGTTCTCTGTATTGTGTCAAGGTCTTCACAGAACAGGTCACTTTTCTTCCTTGAGCCACTACACTTTCTACTCCCTTTAGCACTTAACTATCTTTTCTATCACTAAACAAAGGTACAGCACTTAAAAACCATTCACCAATTCAGATCTCTCTAAATTTACCAATACATCACACACAGTCACCTTCTCTCTCAACAAGCTCCTTACTCTTATAATCTTTTGTCCCTGTATCAAGGTAAAATCCATCAACTAAGGTCCAGTCATCTTTCCTGCTTTTCTGTCTATGGTCTTTTGAAAACTGGTCCCTTGAATCCAAACCAAATGACACAGATGACAAAGATCTATGGTCAAACAATGTAATCAGTGTCAGCTGCTGTAGAATCAAGAAACAGATTTTCAAAGCCCATGGAGAAGTATGACAGGTGACGACTTTTGTTGCCAAGTGAATTTTCTTTTATGGCCTACCCTCTTGAAACTGTCAGAACTAAAGAATTGGGGGGGGGTTGAAATTTTCTTCTAGTTCAATACTGCAACTGTGTGAAGGAATTCTTGACTGTGCCTCTAAGTAAAATCTACATAAGGCTACAACAAAGGCTGTATTCTCACCAGCCTAAGGAGGTTTCTCAAACCTCTTCCTTACTGATTTATTCTGTATCCTACACCCTTCTATTCCTCTTATATTTATGTCTTATTAACCCTTTCATGTAAGTTTTTGGGCAGGTGAGTCTGTACGCAATGCTCTCCAGGCCACTGGAGTGGTTTGTCTTCAATCAATTTTGTTTATTCCAGGTTCTGCGATGCAATTCCAGTTAAAATGCAACTTCAAGAGGAAAGCTCTGCAACTAAGAAAACTAAGCTAATTTGCCAATTTAAGAGTTATTTCTCCTGGTGCAATTTGTGTTGCTGTTCATTTTGGGGAGGTAGATAATTTTGGTGATATGCATCCAGTCACGATGTGCAAAAGGGTTACTACTGACAGAACTGTATGTGACCTCAGAGATTAGGGACCACACAGAGAGGCTGCTAGAGATCGAGCAGTGTGAAGAGTTGCCAATAGATGAACAAGGGTGATGCACGCACGTTGAAGCCTTAACGAACAAATGAATGCACTGATAATATACATGAGGAGTGCTGTACTAGATACTAAAATAAAATGGTAAAGAAGAGGCGCTAGGGAACCTTCTTGAGCAATGAGAAATCAGTCCAAAGCCACGTTTAAAAGTAACTCACCGTAGATGCCGTAGTACTGGGCCTGGTAGACGTGCTGCAGGTACGAGGGGGGCACCGAACGCAATTCACTCTGAAAAATGAAAAAAAATCACTATGAAACTAAAATTCTAAAACTCTCAACCATACTCCTCAAAATCAATAAAATCATTTCAAAATCATCATATTTTAAACTATAATTTTTGAAATCAACAAAATCTTCAAATTCACACAATTCACTGCATTTACTGTAGGTTACTTTTTATATAATTTTCTTCCAAGTATGATTCTACATTCCAAATATCCCTTGTTCCATAAAGTCTTTGGAACCAGGCATTTCAGATTTGAGAGTTTTTGTACTGTATTAGTATGATGCATGTAACTGTGGATGTGTATGCCTGTGAGGTGGGGTTAGGATTCCAGGGGACTGAATGGTGAGTGAGTCAGTAAGTGGCCCTTTCACCTGGGCAGACTTTAGGTTAGTTTTTTCTTATCCTGAATCAGGGTTTGTTCTTGCTCCCTGGACCCAACCTCACTCCATCCTTAGGTGGGAAAAAGGGGCCTTGATGCTGATGGTGATGGTGGTGATGGTGATGGTGGCTATGATTATTCTCCTTATTCTTCTTCTTATATTATTATTATTAATGTATTATTATCCTTACCATTATTATTATCATTATTACTGTATTATCATTATTATTATATTACTACAGTACTATACCATTAATAAAACCACCACTCCAATCAAGCATCATTCGAACCTTCAAACCATTAAATCAGAAGTACAGCTGTGAGCAAAAATCTGCTGTAAGTTCCCTGTCAACATTGCATCCTGCCTTCCATACTTTTCATTTACTGTATTTCCTAACTACAGAGAGTATTCTTCCTTCTAGCACTCCTTTGCTGTATGCTTTGCATTACTATTATACATGTACAGTACATGATGTGGCCATGTGGAGAGGATGGAGAATGAGACTCTGACTAAGCTGTTGTATGTGTGAGGTAAAGTGGGAGGAGGAGGAGGGAGACCAGGGATGTGTGTGTGTGTGTGTTGTGTGTGTGTGTGTGTTGTGTGTGTGTGTGTGTGTGTGTGTGTGTGTGTGTGTGTGTGTGTGTGTGTGTGTGTGTGTGTGTGTGTGTGTGTGTGTGTGTGTGTGTGTGTGTGTGTGTGTGTGTGTGTGTGTGTGTGTGTGTGTGTGTGTGAGAGAGAGAGAGAGAGAGAGAGGTGCAAGTTGGGAGGAAGGGCAGCCACATAAGAGGAGAGAGTAAAATGGAGGTGATTTGGCTGTGGACACCTCTTACAGGATTAAAACATCCAGGAACAGATGGACAGATGGATAAAAATTGTTCAAGTAACGCCTTCCATTACCACAGCTGGCAAGTGATGTGAAGGCGAACTTTTGCTCACAGCTGTGCATATGAGGTGTGTAAGTGTGGATGTAATTCTAATGGCCATCAATTCTGGGACTGTCACTACCAGGCCGTCACTCCTACCACAGCACTTAAACTACTTGACCACCACGCACCAAAAGTGTACATGTGGGTGTAACACACACTAAATCCTCATCATAAGTGGCCAGTTCTGACCTTCCTTCCCCCCCCCCTTTAAATTCCTTATTAAATTGGAGTACAGAAACCTTGCCAATTGGCCACTTGTGAGTTTTGGGCTGCAAGAGAGTTGAAAATACTAACAATCATAATTATCACAGTATTAGCACAAATTGTATTTCATACAGAAAAACATCCTTTAAAAACAGATTTTACATAATACAGTACTGAGTACTTGCTGAACAATGTTAAGCTGTGACCTAACTGTTCATAAGGAAAGTAGAATATCAGAGATTGTTCATCTTTTCAGTGGTTAAGAAACTGCTTCTTATATTCCTTATACCAAAACAAAAGTATAAAACTGTCTAGTGAGTACTTTAATATTATGTCAAAGCTATCTTCACAAAATATTTTTCTCTATTTAATGTCATCTGTACTATTACTGCATTACAAAAATTATCAACGTTGATATTTTCAGCTTCCTTGTAGCCCAAACTCACAAGTGGCCAATTAGAGTTCAGCTTTTAGTTAGAAATCCAATTTCCTAGTCTTCCCCATTTTACCAGCAGTTATGGGAAAATATAACTGATCCACTGAGCCAAGAGGATGATTTCGGTGGGAGGGAGACACAGGAGAGAGCTCAGTTTCTTTTATGTTTGGGGGATCTGCAAAGTCTGCAGCATTTGAGAAACAAATCAAGCTCTATCTGCACATCTAATAGGAGGCAGGGGTGCTCACCATCCACTCACTTGATGTAGTGCTGCTCTTGGGTGGAAGCCCTTTCCTTTTTTCCTTCCATTTCCCTGTCCTTCCTTCCTCTTCTGCCTTTCTTTCTTTCTGCAATTCTTTTCCCTTCCTCCTGTATAAGGTTGACAAGCCAAATGGTTTCCTGTACACCAGGACACCAATTGCTATGCTGGGTGGTAACCATATAACCAAATTGTATTGCCTGGTGGTTCAGTGGGAAGTTAAGGTGCTCCAATCTGATTGAGCCTGTGCAGGTTTATATCCAAGGGATGGTTGAGGTTTATTGCTCACATAATGCCACTCAGGGGTGAGTGTGGCTGGTCACTCATCTTAAATGTCAGGGCCAACTTGCCTAGCCTCAGGCTCCTACACTCCTCATGGGGCAACACAGGATTAGACGATGGATGGAAGGATCTGTGTATCTCTATGGTTTTGGGATTGTATGTCACCCAAATGTTAGGGAAAATCAAAAACTCAAGCTCTATCCGTGTACTAAATTTCTAACTTTTCAGGGTTCTGTGTGAAACATCAGAAAATTAAAGCTGAAATTTACGAGTTCTGTGTGAAACAAGGGAAAAATGAAGCTGAGCTTTATCCTGCATATCTAACATTTCAGGGATCTGTGTAGCCCAAACATTAGCGATGATAACTAACCTGAGTTTTATCCTATGCATCCCTCCCCCCTTCAATGGAAAATGCAGTGACAGTTTAAAGACATCCCAGACTAAGAAGGGTGTGTGTAATGCAGTGCTAACCTGTAGTGTGTGTTGGTGGGCAGGGGGCGGGGTGTTGTGGGTGGAGGGAGGGGTGGAGAGTGGTGGGGAGGTGAGGTAGCGCTCCCCACCACTGCCACCGCCACCGTTCCCACCACCACCGCCACCGCCATTACCGCCACCGGTAGGATGTGGGTGATGTATGGACGGCACGGTTGTCTGGTACTCCCCGACATCAGTTCCGTGGAAGTAATGGGTGAGTCCCCCCTTGTTACCCGGGGGTACCGAGGAAGCGGGCATGGGGGCAGGGGCGGTGTGACCGTGTGCAGCAGCAACATGCTGAAAACACCACATCCCGAGTTAGTACCAGCAGAGGCAAGCAACACATGCATCAGGGCTTAGCTGGGGCGGCACGGGGCTCAACACAAGACGAGGGGAAGATGGAAACATAATAAGAATGCAGGATGAAAACAGATGGAGAAAACTAAGGATGGGGGGAGGTAAGTGGTGGAAGAAAAAAAAAAAAAAAGTGGAGGGATTGTTCCTGGGCTTCCTCTCTTCATTCTCTCAAACTTCCAAGTCATGCTTTTCCAAAACATACATTAAGTTTAAAATAAATAATCTCTTGTTATAAACCCTGAGGAAGAGAAAGGAGGGAGGGAGAGTGGGAAGAAATAAAAATGGACAGAAGGGAAGGAAGGTAAAAATCAAGGAAGCATGGAAGAAGCAAATGAAGGCAAGGAGGGAAAAATTAACCCATGGATTGTGAGCCACAGCTCAGGCTGTGCTGGCCGTGCATCACCGTAAACAACTAAATCCCTACGCAAACTTACACATGGCGCTACGCAAAGACGAAGAGAGAGAGATTTTTTTTTTCTTTTCACCAGATGATGCCCTGGATGTTTATCTTGAAGTTAAAACAAAAACAAAAAAATGATTTTTTTTTTTTTCACTATATGTAAACTTACGCATGGCCCTCAGCAAATACAGAGAGAGAGATTTCTTCTTTTCACCATATGATGCCCTGGATGTTTATCTTCAAGTTTATAATACACAAAAACTAAAAAAAATTTCTTTCATTTTTTGCACTCCACGGGAAAGGAAAAAAAAAAAAAAAAGGTACTGTACTTGAGCAATCCACAGAGGGAAGAAGGAAGGAAGTATCAATGAAGGAAAAAAGTGGGGTGGGAGGAGGGGAGTGGAGGAAGAGGAAAAAAATCATCATCATCATAAGCAACATACTCACAACATGCACAGAAACAGAACAAAAATGTCAGTTTTCATTATTCACTCAAGCCTGCAATTCACGGAAACTTGAATGATGGAATGTTGGAATTTTTAGCAAACTGGAATGCTGGAATTTTTAAAAGACTGGAATTATGAATTTTTAAAGACTGGAATGATGAAATTTCTAGACCTGAATAATGGAACATTAGTTCTGAAGACTGAATTAATGCTGTGCTAGTTTTGAAGACTGGAATGATAGAATCTGGAACTGTATTATGAAGAGTTTGAATACTGGAATTGTGAGGCTGGAATAGGAGAATACTACAGTAAACCCTCTCTAATTCGAACCCGAATAATTCGGAAATTGGTTAATTCAGGTCTTTTTTTTACCACCAGACAAATAATTTTAATTCGGAGAGAAATTCAAATTAAGTGAGACATGTCCGAAAAGCGTTCCAGTAATAAGTGGACGTGAACAGTTTTTGTAGTGATAAATGTAGTAATAAATGCAATGTTTAAGAACTGTACAGTACCCTTGGTACAGTTAAGTGTACTGTACTCTACTTCTGTGTTGCCACACTTCATTACCAAGGTTTAACACTCTATTTATTGTACTGTGCACTCTGAGTATAAAGTAATAATATACTGTACTGTTCGATGTTTTTGTGAAAAAGCCATGTTTCAGTGAGTGTAGGTGTGATTTGGGGATAGGGGCAAGCATGAGCTCCAATAATTCGGATTTTTGGATAATCTGACCTAGGGTTCCCCCCAATTAATCCGAATTATAGAGGGATTACTGTATACTGTACTGGACTTCTGAAAGGCGGGAATGATAAACTAACTTGATTTTGAAATGCAACAACCAATTACACTTAACTACTGTATCGACAACTGGCTATAATACAACTAGTTTTTCTATCAACTTAACCCTATTTCACACTACTGTTTGAGGTGGGAAGGATAGAGAGAGAGAGAGAGAGAGAAAGTGCATCCACTCACTTATCATTCAAGCCTTTAAAAATTTGTGCAGTAATTCCAATCTTTTAAAATTACACCCTTCAGTGTACATGACAATCTTATTTTCTTCTTGATACCTTCGGTTAATTCAGCTTAGGATCAAGTTCTTGTATTGGAGACGTAAGCAAAGGCAAAATCTAACCACTACTTTCGAAAATCTCTTCTGTATGTAACCTCTGTTCTGCCTCTTTTATATCTAACTTCTCTGTAAGTCTCCACTTTCTTACTTCTTTGTTCAGTCTCTTCAATACCTAACCTCTCCATTCAAAGTTTATATCTAGCCTCTCTGTTCAAAGTTTATATCTAGCCTCTCTGTTCAAAGTTTATATCTAGCCTCTCTGTTCAAAGTTTATACTTAGCCTCCCTGTTCAAAGTTTATGTCTAGCCTCCCTGTTCAAAGTTTATACTTAGCCTCTCTGTTCAAAGTTTATGTCTAGCCTCTCTGTTTATATCTAATTTCTGTTCAAAACTCTCCTATATCTAACCTCTGTTCAAACTCCCTGCTAAAAAATAAAAAAATAAAAAAATGCAAGAACAAAATAAACGTATTAGTACACTGAAAGGGCCAATTATCACTTGGGATGATTAAGTTATTATTTTTAACAAACTGACAAATCCACTGGTTAAATGACATGCTAAAGCAAAAACACCTGATATTTAGTGAAGTGTGTGCATACTTACTGGCACCATGTCGTAACCGGAGATGGTGGAGTGGTGGCCAGGTGGATGTCCAGGTGTGTGGGCAGGTGGATGACTTGGCGCATGGGCAGGTGGGTGGGCTGTGGAGTGGGCTGGAGGATGTGTGGGTGGGTGGGTAGGGGTGTGAGCAGGCGGGTGAGCTGGAGTGTGAGTAGACGAGTGTGTGGGTGGGTGGTTGGACTGGTGTGTGGTTGGGTGTGCAGTTTGGTGGGTGGGTGGATGTGCAGACTGGTGAGCAGGTTGATGTGTGGGTTGGTGTCCATCCGTCTCAATTGACCGCCCAGCTGGTGATGGCGTTGAAGGCGACGACCCCGAGATCCTGGCCACCTCAATACGGGGCGGCTCCAGGAACCGTTGATTGGGGTAGCGCGGGTGTACCGGCATGCCTATGTATTCCCCGTGAACTGTCCGCTGGTCCTCTATGAATACCCTGTGGTGCGCCTCGTCAATGCCACTCACAGGAACGACCCGATGTGTCCCCTCGTACGACGTTGCCGGACTGGATATATGCTCAGCTTGACTGCTAACAGTGATGGTCTTGCTGGGTATGCTTGATCGACTAACAGGCTGACTCATGGTGACACTCTGTGTTGACGTGAGGGTCTTGGGTGGGTAGTATGGGGTGGCAGAGGTTGCGACGCTGCCCTTACGTACGTGGTTGCCAATAGATATCACTGCTGCAGCAGACGACGCCACAGGTACAGTCTTCACACCACCAGGCTGAAACACACAAGAGTAAAGCTAAATCATCATCACAATCCTGATCCTTTTTTTTTTTTTTTTTTTTCCCCCCCAATTGAGAATTTAGGTGAGGTAGGGTCCAGATGGCAAGGAAAAAACATGACAGGGAAAGCAAAACAGCTGCATGCCCAGCAGATCTGAGTCACATACACACATTACCTGTTTGTCTGCAACTACTGGCAGATGCATTAATCATGTAAAGATGGTCACAAACAAACAGCCCTGTCCTCTGTCACATGGGTGCCCTCCCTCTAACTCATTCCCCCTCCTTCATATAACTCTCCATCTCATCCTTGTTATCCCCCTCCACCTCATTCCCATACTCTCCTAGGCAGCTTCTCATTCTCCATTCTCTTCACATGACTGGCCACACCCACATCCCCCCCTCCCCCACACACACACATCCCAACCCACCCTACACACAAACACCCACACCCACATCCCCACCCACCCCACACAAACCCACACCTAAACCCCACCCACACTCAAATAACTGCCCCATGCAAGTTGTATGGGTCCATCACTATGCTACTGCTATCACTTTTTCACCCACATTAACCTTTTTTCTCAATGTCAGACAAATATAAGTGTTTAACAAAGAACACAACACATCCAAAATAATATAAACAAGCATAGTTACTCCTATCTTAAATTACACCGTGGTAATTTTGATATATGGGGAACTACCAGACGGACTGGAGGTGCACGATTAAATTAATAAAGTGCGAGTGGAAAAACTTGATGAAAATATTACATACATAAAAAAGTACTGTGTGTAATCATATGAAAACAAGTCTTAGAATGAAGTACTGCATCAAATAACAAAAACAAGCCTCAGAACCATGTCATACCTTAACCTGGGTCTGTGGCTGTGGTGGTGGTGGCGGCGGCTGGGATGTTTGCTGGGGTGGCATGGGGCCCTGCTTTTGCTGTAACCGTTGCTGTGATATTATTTGTTGCTGTGACACCTGCTGCTGCTGCTGGACTGGCTTCTGGACTGGCTTGGTGATGTAGACTGGAGCTGCACCAACTGGTCGTGAAACTCCTGCCACGGTTACGACCGGAATGGCCGAGCGGATGGGAGGACCTTGTGTTGGTGCAATGGTGGTGTTGGGCGGTGCTATGGTTGCTGACATAACAGGCATCATGGGAACTGCTGGGGAGAGCTTGGGGGATGAGGGGAGTGCTGGCCGAACTCTTGGTAACAGCTCCACACTCACCTCCTTCTCACGACTGGCTGTTACCATGGAAACGGCCACATTGCTGTTACTAACAATTGTCATGGTCACCCCGGGGCGACAGCGGCTGGTGACTGTAAGGGCGTGTGATGTGTCTATTACAGAGACTTCACTACTCATACTCTGGCCTACTGTGGTGGTTGTGGCAGTTGGTGCAATTACCGCAACAGACCTCGCTATGTCCTCCGTGCGTGGTAGCTGATGGGATGTCTGGGGTGCAGCCGAGTCCCCGCTGTCTGTGACATACTGCCCTTCTTCACAAACCTTTACCCTTGTCACTACGCCAGTTACTGGATCCACTAATTCTGCTTCTGATTTGCGTTCTTCTGCAGATGACACTACTGTGGTTGGTGCACTGGTTGTTGGAATGTTGTCAATAATCACAGGAGGATTTGTTACAGTGGTCATACATGTGGAAGATGGAGTGGGAACAGAAATGGAAACAGATGAAGGTGATTTCTCAATTTCAACGGAGATTTCTGGGCGACTTCTACTCCGAGGGCTCTTGCGAATTGATATATCCTCCTCCACATCAATAACACCTTTGACGTCAACCTCCCGCTGCTTTCCTCGGCCACGCCCTCGTACCATCGTCACCGGAACAGCAGTTATGGCACTGGGGAGTGTGGTGGTGGTAGTGATGGTTGTGGTTGTGGTGTTGGGCTGTACAGAGGCGGTGCTCTCTAGTATCACCACTGGTTCACTGCTGCTGCTGCCTTCCTCATTATCCACAGCCACTTGATCTTCCTCCGGTGCCTTGTCTCGCAGCCGGCCAGACCGTCTGGTCACTGGTGCGCTACTGCGGTTCTCATCAGTTTCAGACTTTCTAATTTCTTCCACTTCTGGTTTGGTGGGACTCCTATTCACAGTGCGGGCAGTGTCCTTCTTTGCCTTGGTCTTGGCCAGGCCCAGTTTGATGTCCTCGTCCTCAGACTCGTGGAAGTCATAGACATCCGATGCGGCAGGTGTGGGGTGTGGTCGTGCCTCCTCTGAGTGTGGTGTGCGAGCACCTCGGCCACGGCGCCGCCGTCCACTGGTCTCCTCATGATCCACCATATCAGGGTGGCGGCGTGCCCGTTTAGGCCGGCTGCTGCGCCGTGGCTCAGGCAGCACCTTCTCCACAGTGACACTCGCACCTGTCTCACCTGGTACATCCTCCTTCTGGCTTTCACTGTTCCTAGTCTGCCTGCCACGGCCACGACCTTTTCCACGGGCAGCCGCACCGGAACGTGTTACCGGAAGTGCCGCCACCTTTACCACAAGAGGAGTGCGCCAATTGCCACGACGTCCACGCCCACGGCCACGGCCACGAGGGGCTGCCACACTCACCTCCTCCACCTTATCATCATCTGGCACAACTGCCTCTGCCAAAGTATCTGGTTTGGGGGACTTTACATCCTGTGCAAGGTTCTCATTTTGGTTCTGAATCTCTGAACACACCTGCTCAAGCCTGGCCAGGTCATCCTGCGGCCGTGGTGGCGAGTCTGGCCTCACTGGGACTGGGTCTGCTTCAGCCTCCTGCTTCATAAACAGAGATGCTTCTTCCTTGCCTGGCTGAGAGGCTGCCTCCAAGTCAGGCTTGGTAGCAGTTTCGCTGACAATGGTCTGTAGGCTGGCCAGTGCACTGTGCACAGACACAGAGTGACCTGCCTCTTCCACTGTTCCACCCTCTAGTGCTGAGGAATCACAGAACTTCTCTTCTGGTGCTGGAGCTGGGGATGGCACCACCTTGGGGGCTGCACCCTCCTTCACACCCATCACACCCTCTACTTTACTGGCCAGACTGACTGGTTTCTGTGACTCCACCACACTGGTCTTCATGTCCCCTAGGGTGGTGGAGGTGTCAGAGGTGATGGTTGGGGAATCCGTCAGGGTTGTGTCTTGCCCAGTGAATGGCTTGGTCTCTCCATCAGGCTCGACCTTCACTTCATCTTTGGTCTTGTTCAGCAGCAGTTTGGTGTCAATGATCTCGGCAGGCTCAGTGGCAGTCTTTGGTTCCTTCACCGACACCGGGACGGACGGGGGGACTGGCCCCGTGACTGGCACTGGCACCAAAGTGGAACTGGGAAGGGAGGTGGGCACTGTTGCAGTGCTGGTGGGTATAATGGAAGAAATAGGCACTTGGGAGGCATTTGTGGCCAAGGTCTGAGTGGGTGCAGCAGACAAAGATGGCAAGGATACGGCAGAACTAATGCATGAGGCGCTGGACACACTGGCTACGGTGAGGACTGGGGTTGCAGAAGTGGTCAACGTGATGGCTTGAGTATTTACTGGTGACAACATGGAGGTGGAGGAATGAATGGACGCTGGCACAGACTTAGCAGCTGAGGGAGATACTGACGACACTGATACTGGTAACACTGACACCGTGGAACTTGCAACAGGAAGAGGTTGACATGGTATTCGATTACTTGACACTGGAGTTACCGTGGTGCTTAGTTTTAATCCAGGCACAGTCATGTATGATGAAGAGGTGACGGTTCCAGATGTTGTTGACAAAGACCAAACAGCCGAGGAATTGACCATTGTTAGAGATGTGGTGGTGGAGGTTGTGCTACTGGTACCAGTGGATTCCAGTTTTGAGTGCTCAGAAGTGTGTGATTGGCTTGTGATCAATGCTGTCTTTGATGGCTCCAGTACAAGGTGAGATGGAGGAGGTGGGAAGGTGGAGGAGGGTGATCCAGTGGTAGAGGAAGGAGGCAAGGTGGTGCAAGAGAGAGAGAGTGTAGTGGATGGAGGAAGGACAGTAGTTGAAGAGGGAGGCAGGGTGGTAGAGGGGGGGAGAGTACTGGAGGAGGGTGGTATGGTGGTGGAGGTGAGGGGTACAGAAGTGGATGAGGGAGGAAGACTAGTGGATGAGGGAGGCAAGGTGGTTGAAGTGGGAGGGAGAATGGAAGTAGACAAAGGCAGGATGGAAGTTGAGGGCGGGAGGGTGGAGGGCAGAAGTGGTATGGAGGTGGTAGTGGTTGTTAAACGACCTGATGAGGGTAGTGACGTGGAAGAGAGTGAAGGTGATATCAATGTGGAAGAGGGTGGCAGGGTGGTGGAAGAGGGTGGCAGGGTGGTGGAATGAGGTGGTAATGGGGTGGAGAAAGGTGGCCGGGAGGATGATGGGGTTGTTATACGAGGTGAAGGAGGTATGGACGTGGAAGAGGGTGGTAGGGAAGTGGAAGAGACCGCAGGAGAAGAGGAAGTTGAAGAGGGTGGTAAGGATGTGGAAGAGGATGACAGGGTGATGGAAGAGGGTGGCAAGGTGGTGGAAGAGGCTGGCAAGGTGGTGGAAAAGGGTGGCAAGTTGGTGGAAGAGGCTGGCAAAGTGGTGGAAGAGGGTGGCAGGGTGAAGGAGGAGGGTGGAAGGGAGGAGGAATGGGGTGGAAGGGAGGAGGAATGGGGTGGAAGGGAGGAGGAATGGGGTGGAAGGGAGGAGGAATGGGGTGGAAGAGATGAGGAATGGGGTGGCAGGTGAACTGAATGTGGTAGGGAGGTAGAATGAGTTGGCAGGGATGCAGAGGAGGTTGGAAGGGTGGTGGTAGGAGTTGATAAGGAAGTGGTAACAGTTGGTCGAGGGGTAGAGGTTGGTACTGACGTGGTGGTTGGTAGTGAAGTGGATGAAGCTGGCAGTGAGGTGGAGGGAGTTGGTCGCAAGGTGGAGGAGGTTGGCTGTGCAAGGGTTGACAGACTTGTGGTGGGTGTTGCTAGGGAGGAGGAGGAGGTTGGCAAGGAGGTGAGAGGGGATGGCAGAGAGGTAGAGGAAGTTGGCAGGAAGGTCGAAGAGGTTGATAAGAAAGTAGAAGAGGCTTTCAGAGAGGGAGAAGAGGTTGACAGGGGTGTGGCTGAATGAGGCGACGGTGGTATGGGGGTGATGGGCGAAGTGAGGATGGGTGACTGTTTGGACTGAGCCACAGAGTATATTGTTGATGCATCAGTCACAAGGCCACTCACACTTCTCGGCGAGTCTTTTGAGGATGCGCTGGAACTTGACAGGTCTAAGCTACCCTTTTCCAAGACAGGTGAAGCCTTAGATGAGGGTGTGGTACAAGTTGTGGCTATGGACTTGTATGGGGTCACTGGGATGTGCTTCTTGGTAACCTCTAGCGACTGTGGTAACGTATAGTTGCCGATCACTGTCTGGGTTGTGCTGGTCATTGGAGGTGCTTTTGAAGATACAGGCACAGATGCACTTTCTCTCCCCTTACTGTCTACATCCCGAGCACCATCTGTTGATGCACTGACACGTATGGAGCCGTCTAGTTTGGTGTAGTCAGGTTTTACAGGTTCTGTTTCTGCTTCTTTCCGAGTGACTTCATCTGGGAAATCATCAGTATTTGTTCTGTCTGGTGTGGAGGAAGACTGTGTAGTGTTGACTGGGGTAGAATCAGACCAGGTGTTCTCTTTATTTGCTTTAACTTTCTCCTCAGTGGCCGGCAGTTGATCTTCCGCCTCCTCAGCCGTCAAGGTCGAGGAATCCAAGTCATCCACTGGGTCTGGCTGGTCCTCATCAATCTGCAGTTCCGGTTCAGACTGCATTGATGCTGGGCTGTCGGGTGGAATTTCGGAGAACCTGGCTTCCACTGTTTCTGCCTCCACCTCCTCCGGTGCCAGGATGGATTGTGGTACATCTGGTTCTTCGGTGACCTTGACTGGGGTGGTGGGGGTGCTATGAGGCTGTGGCTGTGTCCATCCATCTTCCCTCTCCCCCGGCATCTCACTCTGCAGCATCTGGGCAGCCTTCTGAGCCTCCTCATATGCCTCTTCACCCACTGCTGAGTTCTCGGGTGCCATTAAAGTGTCTTCGACTGGTTGGGCAACAGCATCATCACTGTATTCGTCGTAACATGCCAGTAGGCCAGCTACAGCATTCAGGGTCTCCTCCTGTGATATAACTGCACGTGAGGCTTTACTAGAAGCATTTGCAGTAGCCACAGCGTTAGAATCACCAGATGTCTCAGGGGCACTAAGATTGGAGGCTTCAGTAATATCCTCAAAAACTGGTTCATGTGTTCGTGCAGGTGAGGGTGTTGGGGCATGTGTTGCAAGGCTTTGTACGGCAGATTCCGCTGCATCCGGCGGTAGGGTGGTGAGGGGATGAGGACTCCTTCCTTCCTTAACGTCCAAACTTTCCCCACTTTCCCTCGAGTCCACTGATGCTCTGGAATCGTGGGAGATGGTACGAGGCGGGGGGCTCTGAAGGGGTGGTGGTTCTGGGGGTGTGCGAGGCGATGATGTCAATACAGAGTTGCAGTGTGGCAGGGTAGGGGGCAGCTTAGGACTATGAGGACTTACTGGGCCAGATTTGCTCTTATCCACCTTATCCTGTGGGCTAAGCAAACAGGGAGAGGATAGTGGATGCGGACTTTTTGCAGAAACTGTATCAATATGTAGCATTGTGTGTTCACTGCCATGGTGGTCGGTGGAGTGTTCGGCGCATTCGTTACCAAAGTGGCGATGGTGCCGCCGACCCCTGTTGCCTTCCTTCTCTCGTTTCTGCCGCTTTTTCCGCTTCTTGTCCTTCCGCTGGTCCCTCTGTTCGCTGTGGTCATCCTCGGTGGTGTGAAATGCATCCATTGTCACGCTGGCTTCAGAGTCCTGGTAATCTGGCTCATCCTTCACTTTGGCCTGGTGTATGTCCGGCTGTGTGTGGTCGTCCCGTGGGCTGCAGCTGTTTGTAATGGCACTAGCAGCTGTCACCACACTGGGTATGCTGTTGGTGATGCTTGTCTTTTCTAGATCCACTAATGGCTTTATATCCGGGAGGTGGGATTCACGTCGTGATCGGTCCTTTTTCATGTTACGCCGATCGTCTATCCTGGTCTCTGGCTTAACCTTGTTTTCAGTTTTACACTCAACTTTAGGGTCAATCCACACTGGCTCCTGCGGCACCGGCTTGCCCCTGACGTGGCTGTGTTTGGAAGAGTTGGATGTAGGAGGCAATTGGGTGTCGTCTGAATCAGTGTCATAGACTTCCCCAACTGTGAGTCTTGTTGGTGCAGGAGATAGCAATGGCGGGGCAGTTGAGGCGCCGGATGATGCCGAGCCTTTCCGTTTGGTTGTGGCGGATGCCGGACAAGCACTGGTCAAACTGGGCGTGGCATCGGAGTCGTCAGACATGTGGCCAAAGATTATTTCCATCCTTTCATCTTTCTTAGAGGGAACCCTATCACGCTGGGGTGCCGTCTCACCCGTGCGCTTCCGCTCACGCTGGGGCTGGGACCCAATTTTGTCTGGCCTCACCTCAACAGGCTCAGCTTTGACTTTGGGCCTGACAAGGCGAGAGTCCTCCAGGTGAACACCGGCATCACTGTCGTCAGAGGTGGTGATCATTTCTTTGCTCACACTCAGGCCTTTCTTTGGCTTCTCTCTAATACGGCTTGGTTTTCGCTCCTTGTCACGGGCTTTGACTCGTGCCGCTGGCTTGGGTGGCTTGGTATGTGAGGCAACATCAGAAACCTCACTCTCGGACTCCAGCTGACGCAGAGGTCTATTTGATCTCTTCACATGTACGTCACTCTCTGTGTCGGAATCATTAAAGAGGCTCTTGCCATGATTCCGCCCCAAGTCAACGGTCTCGGGAGGATCGTGAATACTATTAGGTCTAATTGTTGGCGTATACTTCGGTGAATTCAAGGCAACTTCGTCATCCGTGGTGACGTCAGACACAATATTCTTCACCTTGTGTTTTGACTCCTTCTTAAGCCCAGGAAGTGGTGGGGCAGGTTTCTTGTCTGGTCTCAAACACAAGTCATCATCAGACTCATCAGAGGAGAGTTGAGTGGATCGGCGCTTGCGGATGCCATCGTCATCAGAACTACCCGGCCTGAAGTGCCGCCGCTTCTGTCCTTGCAAGCGGATATCCCCGTCTTCCGAGTCGGATATGTCGGAATGCATGGGCTGTAAGGGGGTGGATTTCTTCTCCTTTCGTGCCATTTGGTGCTGCCGGTACTTCTGCATCTGTAGCTGCTTGATCTTCTGCTGCCTTCTCTCGTCTTCCTGCTTCTGCTGTAACTTTAGTCTCCTCGCCTTGACCTTATCATACATGTCAAACTTGCCATCATCTGCTGGGATGTCAAAGATGGAATGTTTCTTCGGGACTTCTTCCTCCCCATCTTCTGCCTCTCCTCCTGATCCAGTGAGGCTGCCACCAGAGTCACTTTCAGGGTCAAATATGGACTTGGTTTTGTTGCCATGCTTAGTCTTCTGATTAGCAGTGACCCCTGCCCTCACTTGTGGCTGGTTCTGTTTGTTGCTGGTGCTGTTTCGTCTCTGCGTCACTGCTCCCTTCCCTCGTACTGTCTCCTCTTCGGAAGTCACAATGTCAGCTGAAGGTGGTGGTGGGTCACTACTTTCCGTTCGGCCTTTGGTTCGGACTGGCTGAGGTGGAGTAACCTTTGCCCGACTTGTGGTCTTTGTCCGTGCTTCCGTGTCACTCTTGTCACTCTTCCCAGAATCATGTTTTCTTCGCCGGTTATCCCTCATACGGTCACCTCTCCTCTCCTCAGACTCTCGCCCATCCATTTTGTCCATACAGTGGATGGGCTCGTCCATCCGAGAGATGCAGGTGTCATGATTGGGCATCGACGCGTCCTCACTGCTGGAATAGTGTGCGGGAGTGATCTTACTAAGCTCTGGCATTTCTTCCTCGTCCGTTTCAATGAGCCGTGATTTCCGAGGCTTGTGTTTGAGGTTTTCGGTATTTTCCGTGACATCGTAAGTCCTGTGGTGATGCCTGATTGACGTCTCGTGCCTGCTGTCCCTCCGTTTGTCGCCGTGACGATCATTGTTATGGCGGCTATCTCGTCTTCCATCATTCCTCTCATTGACGTCTCTGTGGTTGACCCTCCCTGTTCTATCTTTGTCTCGTTCCCGGGACCGCTCATTACTTCTGAACTTTTCTCTCTCTTTATCCCTTTCACGGTCTCTCTCTTTTTCCTGCACTTTGTCTCTCTCCTTCTCTAAAACTTTCTCCTTTTCCACTGGCTTTTCTCTTTCTTTTTCACTCACTTTTCGTCTTTCCTTTTCCACTGCTTTGTCTCTCTCCTTATCAAGAGATTTGTTTTCTCTCTCAATCACCTTTTCTCTTTCCCACTCAACAGCCTTTTCCCTTTCTCTGTCTCTTTCTATTACTTTCTCTTTCTCTCTCTCAGACTTTTCTCTCTCTAACTTTTCCTTCTCCAATGCTCTTTCTCTTTCCTTCTCAGCAATCTTTTCCTTTTCAAGTACCTTCTCAATTTCCTTTTCCTTTTCAACAGCCACCCTTTCTCTCTCTTTTTCACGTTCCTTCTCCAAAGCCTTCTCTCGTTCCTCCTCTTTTTCACGGTCTCTCTCTTTTTCCTTCTCTCTTTCCCGTTCCTTCTCTCTCGCTCTCTCTTTCTCGGCCTCCTTCTCATACCGTGATGCTGAGGAGCTCTTGAGCCTTTCCTTCCCTTTCTCTTTTCTCTCCTTGTGCTTTTGGTCACGTACATCTGATTTCTTTTCTTCACAATGTCTCCTCTTTTCCAATTCGTTCTTTACCCTCTCTTCCTTCCTATCCTCCTTTCGGTCTTCATGCTTGTCCTCTTTCTTTTCTTCACGGCGTTCTTCCTTCTTTTCCTCTTTCTTGTCTTCCCTTCGTATATCCCTTTTATCCTCACTTTTCCTTTCACACAATTTATCAACCACTCTAGTTTCCACTTTTTCCGGCACCTTTTCCTCAATTTTCTCTTTCCGTTTGTCTTTCTTGCTCTCCTCTTTCTTGTGGCTTTCCTCTCTCTTCTCCTCCACCTTGCTATCACACTGTTTCCGTTTTTGTTTTGCCTCCACGACCTCCATCTGATGGTTAATTTTTTCATCATGGTTTTCCTGGACTTCCTCCCTCCTTCCACCCCTTCCCCTTCTCTCCCTTTCACTCCTCTTCCCGTCCCTACTGTCTCTAGAATCTCTCCGTTCTTTGCCCACCTTTTCCCGGAGCAATTTTTCCCTCTCGCTCTCTGGACTGACTTTTTCATGTATGGCTGGAGTTTCGTAACGAGGTCTTTTAGCATCGGGCTCGGGCGGCCTACTGTCGAGTTTAAACCGGGGGTCACTGTCAATGCTACTGTGTCTGCGTTTATGGTTGTTCGTCACGTCCTTACTGTTCACCTCACACTTCACGCTCTCCAGCTTCACATTCTCAATTTTCACCGGATCCAACTTTACAGGTTCACTTTTTATGGGTTCAACTTTAACAGGTTCTGCCTTTATAGTCTCTATCTGTAAAGGCTCTGTCTTTATATGTGAAGCCACTGTCTCTGCCACAACGGGTAGAACTGCTTCCTTACACTCAATAGCGTCCCTCACACACTCTTTGGTTAACGTATCGGCTAATCTGGCTTGATCACTCTTATTAACTCTTTGTATGAGAGGATCACCTGGGTCCTCCACAGGTGGCTCCTCCTTTATCACTAGTGGGAGGGCATGACTGCCACTCCTCTCAGGTACATGGTGTGGGCGGGGGGAGGGGGTGGTCACCGATTGTGGCAGGCTGGTGGTGGTGGTCAGCACAGTCTTACCGCTTGACACTGACTGTGTTACCGACACCACGCCTGTCACGCGTGTGTCCGCCACCACTGTCACCACACCCCCTGCTGCCCCGTCCCCTGGGGCATCCCCAGAGCTGCCCGTGACTCCTGGTAGGTCAGGAGGCAGTAGGCGAGACAGGATGGGGCGGCGGGGCGGAGCAGCAGCTGAGGTAGTGGTGGCAGCCGCGGTGATGGAAGAGGTGGTGGTGAGGGGCGGGGCAGGGCTGACAGGAGTGACAGGGGACATGTGGGGTGGCGGGTGGGCTGGACTGACCCCCGGACTAACCCCAGGGCTGAGGCCAGGACTGGACGCAGGAGGGCGCGTCACCGACGGGACCACCGCAGGCCGGTGCAACGGAGACATTCCCTGAGACTTGCTGGCCTGTGACGCGGACACCACCACCCTAGGAACTTGTGAAGGACTCGACGTGACCGGCTGGGGCAGCTGCTGCGGCTGGCTGGACAGTCTCACACCCGGCAGGCTGCTGATGGGGGTGGCAGAAGGGACCGCTGAGGCCAGGGGAGTGGCTGGGGACCGGGACACACACACCAGTGGGGGGCTCGGCACCAGGCTGCCCGCCCGGCTGGTGCGTGGAGCTGCGCTGAATGGTTTTGGTTCATATTTATCACCGACGTTTTCTAAGCGTTTGCTGTCCTCATCAAAGACTGACCGCTTGGAAAGTAATGATTTAACAATATCGGACGGCTGAGACCGCAGCTCCTCCAGGTCTAATATTCTGGGTAACCTTGTGTTCTTCCCAATGCCAACACTCGTTGTCCCGCCACCTTCCCCGGCAGTCTCGCTCCCCGTCGAGGCCAGGCCGCCTCCCACCACCCGAGATGAGCCCGACCACTTCTCGTACTTTTCATCCAGCGCTCGGATCCGCTGCTCCAGATCCATAGAAGGACTGCAGGGCGAGGGCCGGGGGGATTCCTCAGAATCTGAAGGGCTGTCCCGAGGTCCTGGGGACAGAGGGGTGTCCATCACATCACTGCCAGCATCCCTCGTGTCCCCTCGCACACTTGCACTCTGCCCTGCACCGCCACTGAATGGGGGAGACCGCAGCAAACTGGCACCTTTGGGAGACGTTGATGCCGCGCGGGGCGACAGGTGCGCCCTCACGTGCTGCGCAAACCTGGGCAGTGGGAGGGACAGCGGCAAATTATGGTAGCGGTCACGGTGGTGATGGTGGTGGTGGTTGTGGTGGTGGTGATGGTGGTGGTGGTGGTGATGGTGTGAGGAGTGCCGCAGAGGGTCTGAGTCGTCCCGCTCGTCCCGAACTGGTGTGCCGGGTGGACTGGCATCGCTGTGGTCCGCAGAGGCATCACAAGAGGACGACACATGGATGCCGTCGCGCCGCCAGTGTGTGTCGTCCACATCTGACACTGAGGCGCGGCGGTAGCGAGGATCGTGGACCTCCTCGGAATGGCGTGGGGGATGTGGTAGGGAGTCTCCTCCACGTCGCACCAGCCGGCTCTCACGCCGCGCATCATGTGGCCGCCTGAAGTTGGCCACTGTGTCACTACTGTCTGCCAGCCGCTTGACACTGACCATTTTGTCATAGCTGGTGTCATTGTAGCGTGGCTTCTTGGCTGGCCGTTCGGGCTCCCCGGTCCGCTCATCACCAGAGGACTGTGGATCCTCTGGGACCCTACGACTGAGGCGGGGATCCTGCGGGCCACTAGCACCCCCACTGCTGCTGCTGACCACATCCTCCCCATCCTCAGTGTGGGCACCCCGGTGCAGCCTATGGGACCCCGAGCGGTGTGGTGATTCTGCTGGGGCTCCCGGTGGCCGCCGCACGTCACTCACCCGCACCACCAGGTCCTTCAGCTCACTGGTGCGGCGCCTGTAGTCCCTGGGATCTGGTAGTGACCGGTCCTCTAACAGGGTCACCTCACGAGAGGGCGAGGCTGCAATGGGCGTGCCCGGGGAGCGGGGTGGGGCCAGGCGAGATGACATGCTGCTGCTGCCCTTGGTAGGGCGAGGGGGTGGAGGTGGGGAGGCTGCTCGTGACCCTGGGGGGGACTGGCTGTGGAAGCTATCATGGTCACTGGTGGAGCGGCGTGTGGTGCGGCGGGTGGTGCCATCGCCGTCCTCATACGCCCCACGGGCTGGGGGGCTCAGGCTGCTGCGGTCCCTGGAATGGGCACGCTGGGACCCTGGGGAGGGGTCATCCCGGCGCCGGGCAGGGCTGAAGCTGTGTCGTCGCCCCGCCCCGGCCGTCCCCGTGGACCCTGCCCCAGTTCCAACCACGCCGTCACTGTATCGCTGACTTCCGGCGTATTCCCGCAGTTCACGCTCATAAGAATCTTCATATGATGCACCGCTGCCCTGGCTGAACTCGTCATAGCTCCTCCTGTATCAGAAATTCACCATTAGTAAACACACTCAGTAACCACCACACTATATCTAACACCACCAGGCACAAGTTTTTCACTTTCTGGCCAAAAATTTGGATTTGAAAATGATAACCCCTTCAGCAAGAGTACATATTTTCCATTATATTCTTGGTACCTACCAATGATCTTATTTAGATATTTTTCAACCACTTCACTATGCAAGATCTTTCCCACACTGAATAAAATTGTCTGGAGATAAGAAAAAAAGAAAATAATAATTCATCCATCAGCTATTACTGTGTTGCCCCATAAGATGCGAAGGAGCCCCAGGCTAGGCAAGTTGGTCCCGAGATTTATGATGAGTGAATATAATAATTATAATAAAACATTCAAGTGAAGGTGTTAAACAGTAATATCCAGGTCATACTACCATCCTCTCTTCACCTTAACCTGGCCCAGATCTTTGTCCTTTTGCAGCCTAATTCATGCAGCTCAGTGGCAGGAAAAGACAATGCAACAGCTCTACATCCTTTACATAGCCCTTCCTTCTCAACATCAATGCATTTCATTGTTAATCTATTGCTATAATTTGGCATTCAAGATGGAGAGATGGCAGTGGTAAACCAAGTAAAGAGAAAAGAGTATACCAGTGGAGTAAGGGGCTGAGGAAAGGCTATCACAGATCAACAAGTATGCTGGTCAGTTATCTACCCATTAATATTATACAGACTAAGGCAGACTAGTCTCAGGTCCCTGATTTTCACAATATGTAATACAGAAGTTTATTTACTTATTTTTAATTTCATTAGTGATGGGGGCGCTCACCATCCACTCGCTCGATGTAGTGCTGCTTTCGGCTGTCTGCCCTTTCCTCACCTTCACCCTTCTTTCCTTCCATCCCCTTCTCTCTTTCTTTCCTTCATTCTTTCCTTGTCCTTCTACCTACGGGTGACTTTACACTCCCTCTTCTGTCTTTCTTTCCTTCATTCTTTCCTCTTCCTTCTGCCTGTGGGTGACTCTACACTAAGTGACATGCCAAATAGTTTCCTGTACACCAGGAAACCATTTACTACGCTGGGTGATAACCATATAACCAAATTTTGGCACCTGGTGGTTTCATGGGTAATTACGGCGCTCCAATTGGACTGAACTGATGAAGGTTTATAACTAAGGAGTGGTTGGGGTTTACTGCTCATGTAATGCCACTCAGGAATGAGTGAGGCTGGTCACTCTCATCTTAAATGTCAGGACCAACTTGCCCAGCCCTGGGCTTCTATGCTCCTCATAGGGCAACGTAGGATTGGATGATGGATGGATGTATTAATTTCATGAGGTAATATAGGACCAATTGCTTTTTCAATTTAACTTCACTAGATGTAATGAGACTTTTTTCTTCTTAAGTTCACAACAGGTCATTTGACAGATTTGGTTTTTCCTTCCCTTGTACCATGACCAAGTTTTTTTTTAAATCATGCCGATTCAGTGTCTATCAAAATACTGCCGTGCATACTTCCAAGAACATCGTCAATGGTGGGCAGCCTAGATTATGAATTCAAATCCAGTGCAGGAATAGAGAAAATGTAAATGTACTGGTGTTATAAATATCCTACTCAGCAAATCCATGCCAAACCAAATATTCCTCACTTAAAAGAAATACCGCAGTACTTATTATTAAAGAATTATTACCTCTTTCAGAACAAGTCATTCTTTTCATTTCCTTCCACCTAACACCAGACTATTCAATCCAGCCCAGAAGACCCTCCTCACACTGAGATGGGATTAAAAAAGGCTGTATCTAACCTAAAGGAAGGCTGTATCTAACCTAAAGGAAGGCTGTACCTAACCTAAAGGAAGGCTGTACCTAACCTAAAGGAAGGCTGTACCTAACCTAAAGGAAGGCTGTACCTAACCTAAAGGAAGGCAGTATCTAACCTAAAGGAAGGCTGTATCTAACCTAAAGGAAGGCTGTATCTAACCTAAAGGAAGGCAGTATCTAACCTAAAGGAAGGCTGTATCTAACCTAAAGGAAGGCAGTATCTAACCTAAAGGAAGGCTGTATCTAACCTAAAGGAAAGCTGTATCTAACCTAAAGGAAGGCTATATCTAACCTAAAGGAAGGCTGTATCTAACCTAAAGGAAGGCTGTATCTAACCTAAAGGAAGGCTGTATCTAACCTAAAGGCTGTATCTAACCTAAAGGAAGGCAGTATCTAGCCTAATCAGAATGAGTTGTTTAATTTTTATTTTCTTCCCCTTCAAACAATTATATTTCATCTCAGAACAGCCTTTCTAAACTTAAAGGGTTACATACGGCCTTAAAGAATTCCTTCAATGCAAGATGTCCTTCCTAAAACCAAATCAAATTGTCGAGATAGCAAAGAAAAATAAACAAGGGAATAAATAAATAAAAAAAAGTAAAAAATGCAAATAAATAAATCGGAGAAATAGTAGTACTGCAGTAGTTGTGGCACCAGGTTCATCTGATATGCAAACTCAGTGGCCAGTTGCCCTTCTGCAGTCCACCATCCTCCTTCCAGGGGATAAGGAGGGAGCTGAGGGACGTTTGTATAACCGGGCAGTGGAGCCGCCCAGTTTGGTGCCACCACATGAAGGCATCCCTCTCCAGCACCACCACAGAACTAAAGGGGGAAATAACAACTGTCTGTACTTAAGGGAGCCCCCGGCCCTCAAAATACGTAATTTTCTGACACATGGTCGAAAATCAGCAAAATATTTTTAAAAAGTGGTTGTGGTGGTGGCAACACTCAGACAAAGTTTTATCCTTATATCTCGTCTAAAACCAATGTTATAAATGTAAACAAATAAAAATATTGTGACCCTCGGCAACCTATGGTACGTAAAAATACTTTTGTAATGCTATATACACAAAAAATTACTACAAAAAGTTGTGGTTTGCAAAGCTATTTCGTCTCTCGGATATCTCTGGCATCTCCACTGAGAGAGGGAAGAGTCAGGGTCCCAGAGACCCAGGCAGAGAACATCAGTGCAAGCTAGACAGGTGAGAGGGGAGATGTGTCACTAGTCCCCTCTGCTCGTCCCCAGTACTCCCTCCATTTGCTGTGTTTTTATCCTTCGTATTTACTCTACACAGATGGGAGGCAAGGGAAAGCTCACGGACACAGTGATAAATAAACTAACAAAGTACTATGGAATTGCGGTGCGGAGACACATAAATGGGACCGTCAGTGACATGAGGAAGGAAATATTGTCTTCGTTCTTTCACTGTACTTCCACTGATGCAGCTCCACGTCATCATTTGTGCCCTAAATCAGTGGAGAGTTGGTGCTTCTACGAAAGAGCTGTGGCCAGAAATGAACCAATACCAAGTCATACAACAATGAAGGTGAATACGAGAGACTAACAAGTGATAAATTGCTAAATGCGTGTTTGTTGGGTAAAACCCAAAATCCTAACGAACACATGCATTCAAGAGTGTGGAGATACTGCTCCAAGTACTGTATATGAATGCAAATAAACAAATATTGGACTTTGCTTCAGCGCAGGCAATATTGGACTATAATGTGGGTTACGTGGAGGGACATTTGTATGATGAACTGAAATTTCCTATGAGTAAAATAACAATGTCCTTACTACAAGACCGAGACAGGAGAAGAGAAAGGCTGCAACAGAAGGTGAAGAAGAGGAGGGAGGTGGAAGACAAGTCATCGTACAGCGCTGGGGACTTTTAAGTTGTTAAATGGCCGCCCACGGGAGCGGGAGATTTAAAAATGGCTCTCCTGTAAAGTTTGTTTTTTTTAGTTTTGATTGAGTGTATCTCGGCCATTTTTCAATCGATTTTCACCATTTTTCTTTTTATTTGAAATATAGCTGTAAGGGCCAAAATCTGTGGAACCAAAATAAGAGAAATGTTTGAGTTCATTTTTTCGTTTAATATTTTTCCACCAAACTTTCAATTTTATGGAAATTATACTTTAAAAATTCATTGTCCTTATCATGGGAGGGATACCAAAATAATTTATGCACAAAAGTGTTACATAAGGCCACTCTTTTCATGGAGACTTAAGCAAAAGATTTTGGTAAGTTCGTTTCACTGATACACCATTTTGAACTGCATTAGAAATTTGCACATGATTCTTAGTTAACTATGGTATTATCGAATGGATGGAAGTGATACTACATACAACAATAGTTAATTAGAAATGGAAATGGTTTATAACTTTTCTGTGTCTGTAAACTAATTCGGTTGTACCAACCAAGAGTAACCATGGCGGGGTCTCCCTTAATACTTTACTATCAATTACAGCTCTTCAATCTGACAGCTTTATTAATTTCTTGCTACCTCCAGATTCTTTTCCTCAGTCTGGGAGAGATTTGTGTAACTTGACGGGTTAGATGTGTCTTTTACCATCAATTAACTCTACAATCAGACGTGTTCACTATCTAATTTTTGCTACCTCCAGATTATTTTACTAAGTCTGGGAGAGATTTGTGTAACTGGAGGGGTTAGATGTGGCTTTAATCAATCCCTAAATACAAGAGGACTTTCTGATGCTGAGTAAGTCTTAGGATCAAAAAGTCAAATCAACAAAACTCATATTTGGACAGAGAGTTTTACTCTGAAATGGTGGAGTGGTGAAGAGAAACTAATGCAGATGTCACAGAGAGAGAGAGAGAGAGAGAGAGAGAGAGAGAAAAGAGAGAGAGAGAGAAAAGAGAGAGAGAGAGAGAAAAGAGAGAGAGAGAGAGAGAAATTACCAAATCTCTCAATATATGCACTTAAAAAAATAACATCACAACCACACTTCAATTTAATCCCTTCACTACAATATCATCAACAAGTATCACATTTTAATTCTGCTGCTGGCTAACTATTTTTACAAGTCTTCCAACAGTGAAGGGAATGAAGGCTTGTTTACTATCCCTTCCATTAGAGACAGCCATCTTCCGAAACTGAATAAAATTGTCTTGGAGTGGCCCGAATAAAATAAAAGATGCCCCCTGGTTGAGCGGCTTAACTCCTTCGACCCAGTGGCTTAGTTTCCATGACAGTGTAAAGTTGCAGTAAGAGTGGAAATTTAGTGCTTCTTGTGCAAGTGCAGTACTTAATACTTTTGTGGGTACTGAAGTGCTGTGATATTCTACATAACATAATACCAATGCCTATGATACGGTAAATGCAGTACATTCAGGAACCTCCAACAAATCTTGAAGCTGAATTTCATTTTTAGTTTAATTTTATTTTGGAAGAACAAGTTCTGGAACCTCTAAAGCCTTGGGCTCTTTCTTTAAAAGAAAAGAAAAAATTATTATATATACTGTTCCACCATCAAGGCCACTTACTCTGCTTATGGACGCACTTCACTGTTAAATTCAAGACAATGCCACATGATTTTTGTTCATATGAGAAAAATTTTAGTCAATAACTCTACCAATATACAAACTTCAGTTCATGACAGTGGAAAGGGTACAAAAGGAAATTAATAATAATAATAATAATAACATACAGGAAAAAACTTTACCCTAAATCACAAGTAAAATCTCATTCAAAATAGGCATCAATTCATCCGCACTTCAATAATGACACCCCATATATCAACATCACTAACCTAAACCAACAGCCTATAACGTCAATGTGATGGATGGGATCCTGAGACTGTACCATGGTAGTCAACAGAAAAAACGATAACTTTGTCACTATGATACATGTCACCCACTGAGCTGCTATAAATGCGGATTCTTTGCAGTTTGTATGGCTGATTGAAAAACATGTGTGACTTACTAATGCCTGTGAAATATATGGATGGTTTAGCATATGTTTGGCTTAGTAATGCATGTTATTTGTATGGACGGTTTGAAGCACATTTGGCTTAGTAACGCTTGTGATGTTTAGCTGCATTCATAGGTAGGGTTACAAATATATACATGTTGGCTGCTGGAGTGAATGGTATGGCAGAATGTGTAACCATTTTTCACTAACCACCTGGTGCAGTGGAAGTGAACGAGTTCCGCATCCCACCAACATTATACACATCAGCAGACGAGAAAAGGTGCGTACCCTCATATACGAAGACAGTTGTATAAAGTTAGTTTAATCCCTTGACCACATTGTGCCTTTCAGATGGTTTTTCTGGTAGCCTGTTTTGTGCCTTTCAGAATCTTGTATAATTCAAAAAATTTTCCACAAAATTTTCCACATTTCCTTATGGCAACAAAGCATGTGTCTGATGAGTGACCATACATATGGTGATGTAACCTTCTCACACAATGGTGGTGATGGCTACTCTCCTCCCACCAGGACACTAGCTGACCAAAATATGCTCCAACAGCCCCCCAAATTGAATAAATAAATAAACTCTACTTGAACAGGGGCACCTAGTCTTTCAGTTAATTTTATTGGCAAGTAGAAAGATTAAGTTACTTATGTATGGATTTTTATTTATGTACAGGAATTGTTTGTAGAGAGATTTTTTAGGTGAACTGGGGTCAAGTCTTCCCATATTTCTTGCACCACAGGTGTCCCATCTGGCCAGCATGCTACAGTCTAGAGGGTTAAGCGCATGAATATCCTAGCAATGGTTCTAATTTATATTGCTGGTTTAAAGCACATGGATATCTTAGTACTGCTTAGGATCACAACCATCTATACAAATCACACAACTGGCCAATAATTTCAAGTGCTCAGTGGGTGACAGAAATACCACAATGACATAAGTTAGCCCATCTGTTAACTACGGTGTCTACCAGAACCCAGAAACAACTTCAAATACAATGTGACAATACATAAATGCAATAACCAATGGATGTTTATGGAATACAAACAGTGACAAGTAGCAACACTGTGTTAGTGGAATATCAACTGGTGTTTTACTCTGCAATACTGTGACAATGCACGAATAGGGTTGCTTGTGCAGTCATTGATGTCAAACTTTCGAGCTTCCACTTACACATGGTAGAACTCATCATAGATATATCTGCCACAAGACCTGCTGGTAGTGGTGGAATTGTAAGCAGCGCTGCGGCTGTTAGCTGCCGAACGGGCTGGGAACGAGGCTCCTTCTCGTCTGGTCCTCTCATAACGACTGTACCGTGGTGTTGTGCCCTCGTACCGCCCACTGTCCCTGTGGACGGAGGAATGCCTTACAAGGTGGAATGGCTTAGAATGTCATTATACAGGAGAGATCATATACTGCACATCCTAATTCTTGAGTATTGCGGGAAAGACACAGTACACAAATGTCAACCCAGCAACATTTTGTGCTTTTAATACTAGTGTCTGCTTTTTACATCCACTGATTGAACTAGTTGACTAATAAAATCACAAAGCATAAAAAATGTCTGCACTCATCACACCAGCAGACTAAATTATTCCCACAACAAGAGACAAAGATGCAATTCTAAAGCTCACCCTGTGGATGACAGTGGACTGGGATGGAATGATTCCCCCCCCCCCCTTCCATTAGCAGACTGTGTTGGCTCCATTCTGTACTGATCTTTGCCAACACTATGGTGCATCATACAGTCACACTTGATATGTGACAGAATTTCAAGGTTGTATCAGGGTAATATATAAAAGGGTTCTATTTTTTGGTGTTGGGGTGGCAGGGCCAACTACCCCCCAGCCTTATCTCCTTCGGGGTTGCAGCCAGAAGGAGCAATTTAACCCACCAGTGCCAGGCATCCACTTGCATGTTATAGGATTACCACCCTATGTAGAAAACTTTCCTGGCTTACAAGAATTATTTTACTCACTACTCAATCTACAGTATTTATCCAAATTATTTAATAAAAAAACAGGATTAAATAAACAAAACTCACTTCTCAATATCGCGTCGCTCCCAAGGCCTGTCAGCTGGAATGGGGTGGCCCTGCTTGGACAGATGCTCAAAGAAAGCCGCCTGACACTCCCGAGACGCAAAGTCTATCTGCAGCTTCCGGCCATTCAGCATCCTCCCTCGCATCTCCATCACAGCACTGGAGGCATACTTCTCCTGTTGGGGATGGAGAGGGTCAGCAGAGAGGCACACCACCATCATCATCAAGGGTACAGTACAGCAGTCATCATCATCATCATCATCATTGTGGAGGCAAACCAGGTAACACCATCATTAATCATAAATCATCATCACATACATCATCATCATGACTTTTTTCTCACCTATAACTGACGTAAGATACAATCCAAAAACTGAGAAACAGAATGTATTAAGTATAAGAAATATCTACACCATACCCTGTGATATTTTTTCCCTTCATTTATAAAGGCTCCAACGTTGCTTGTCGTCTAATGGCGGCTCTCCACACTACTTGACCTCTGGCAGCCTCTCTATTCAGTCACTTGTCCTTAAGGTCACACTACAATCTCATTCCAGGTCTTTTTCAGTCTGCCTCTTACAATTGTACCCTCAATGTTCACACCTCTCACTCTCTGCACCCAGTGGCCATCCTCCATCCTCTCCAAATGCCCACACCACCTCAATCTTCACCTCATCACAACACTAATACATTCATACAATCAGCCACACATTCAGGCCTACGGGAAAAAAAAAATAAATAAAAAGGTGAGAGAAAGAGAGAGAGAGAGAGAGTGTGCGTGTGTGTGTCAGAGGTACAGTTACTCACAGTCTCATAAAAGATAAGCGCATGCCCCTTCTCCTGGTCTATGAACGTGTCCATGACGGGTCCAAAGCGCGAGAACTGCTCATACAACTGCTTCTCCTTGATGGTTTCCGGCACCCCGTCGATCCACACACACCGCGTTGGCATGGACTTCCCAAACCCCAGCTTGATGCGGTTGGCCCCCAGGTGTTCTCCGTCCATCTGCCGCATCGCACGCACCACCGAACGGATGTCAGAATATTGGCAGAAGGCAAATGTTGAAACATTCTGCTTTTTTATATCAATTTCCTGAAAAGACAATTAAGATGCTTGTTAGGATGCTATTTCAATACTGTCACTTGAATGGCCACTGGTGTCACTACCACTATCTACTGCTTTTATCATAGCCACATCACTAATTCATTATCATCATAATTCATAACTATTACAATTGGTTTAATCCTCAAATCCCAGTCAACTTCCTATTACTGTATTTTAATCCATCCATCCATCATCCAATCCTGTGTCGCCCCATTAGGAGCATAGAAGCCTGGGGCTAGGCAAGTTGCTGCTGACATTTAAGATGAGAGTGATTAATAAGTTACTTGGGGGGGAAAAAACAAAAAAAAGTCAGAAAATAATCATACTTCCATTCACTGACAATGATCACCACTCCTTTAATGCCCATCAGGAGCACAGCACCACCTAAACCAATTTCCCACTATTGTAATGCATTTTTTTTTTTTTACAGAAAAACAGGATAATCAAATTAAATACAGAAAAAGAGTCCATGCAACAATGTGGCCACCAGCCAGACGAAAAAAATATATAAAAGTGGAGGAAACTATTATATTCCGTTACTGAAAACAATCATTACTGTAGGACAAAAAATAACAATGACAAGATGTGACAGGCGAACTCACAATGATCTCGCCAAACTGCTCAAAATGTTTCTTAAGGTCTTCGATGGTGACGTCCTTCTCCAGATTGCCAATGAAGAGCGTGCGAGTGGCGCGAGGATGATATTCGTCCACCTCGACATCGTATGCCCGACACTCGCTCTCGTCCAGCTCTACTCCCTCGTGCGGCGCCACCTGGGGAATGAAAGTGTCACCTGTACCGCCATCGTCATGCACCCCTCACCTGTCCAACACCTCTATGGTCATTTTACTCTAACATGGCCTAATCTAAGCTCCTTTTACTCTAACATGGCCTAATCTAAGCTCCTTTTACTCTAACATGGCCTAAATATGACATTTTTACTCTAGTAAGGTCTAATCTCTTTTTACTGTAAGCATGATCTGGTGGTACATGGGGGAACCCATCATCCACTCACTTGATTTAGTGCTGCCTATTACTTCCTTCATGCCTGTCATTCTTTCCTGTGTCTGTCCTCCTCTCTTTCTCTCATCCTATCTGTCACCATTAATTAGTCTTCTTTCCACTTGAGGTGACCCTATACTAAGTACAGTAGTAAGCCAAAGGGTTTCCTATAACTCAAGAAACCATTTACAATGCTGGGTGGTAACCATATAACCAAATACTGTACTGTAATGGGGTGACATGGAGCCTACTGTGATGCCCCCTGTTAACTGTATGGAAACAACTGGACCATCCACCCTGGAACCAAACCTTTACGCTAATCTCCATGCCTCAACGTGCGGGGTGCTGTCAGCTGCATGGGAACATCAGTTCACTAAATGGGACATCCCTGGATAAGGGGGTTGCTTGGCTGCACTTATCTGCCTTATTCTATCACTGTTCTTCCACACAGATTACACACACTTTTGTTTTTCCCCCTAAACTAGTTTTTGCACTCAACTTAGCTATCACAACCTTTTTCCACTTCAAGGATATAACTCAATATTCACTGAAGATTTCTAACGTATTTCCCATTTACAATTCAACTGCGATCAATTATGCTATCATTATCCCGACCCTAGTTTCCATTAAAAAAAATGAGGTGAATTACAATCCAGAAATGAAGGAAGATATTGTAGTATGAAATCTGTTGCTCTGGCACAAGGATCATCTGGATGTGAACCCAGTGGACTAAAGGCCGAAGACTTCCTCCTGCAGTTACCGATTTCCCTTTTGGGTGATAATGAGTGAGCAGACACACATCTGTATAACTGAACAGCAAAACTGCCTGGTTACAATGGTGCCTCAGTGCAAAGACAGCAAAAATGTAAACCTATCAAACACCATGACTAACAAATCAGACAACACAGTCCTTCAGACATCGCTGAAGTTCTCTGAAACTTTGATCCCACATCATTTATCATACACTGTGTAATAAAGGCTATAATTGAATAAAGTCAAAGAATATCAGGCATGAAAATTAAACTGATGAGGAAATGTTTGGGAGTCTCCTCAACCTATGAGACTATGGGTCATATCCTTAAAACTCAAACTGCAATGTGGAATGCAAGCCTCCAATTTCTGAATATAATTTTTTATGCAAGTGATCAAGATGCAAACTATCTGGCCTTCCTATACTGTTACTGAATGCACCCTTTATTGTGGGATGTAGGCTAACCATATCTATTGACCATAAGCATTCCCTAAATGACCATAAAAAACCAGGAGTTTGGACTCACTTTGCAATATAAGGTATATTACCCTTCAGCTCAAAATATGGTAAGTGTAATAGCTGAATTGGCTGGTATGAAGCAACACTGGCGACTAACAAAGCGCTAATTATAACAATATGATAATCACCAAAGCACTGCCTTTTTGTGAACAGAACATAATACAATCATTACTCTACTGACACTAACTTTAATAATAAAGCCTAAGTAGGTACAGAACATTTTATGACAAACGCTGAAGCCTTCGTAAGAGTGGTCAAAACAAATTTAGAAAAAAACATCATTTACGTAAATTTTTTTCTGTTATACATATTACTGATGAAACATTTAAAATTTTTCATGTACATGTGACTCCAATTGTTCATGTATAGTAAAAGTAATTCTGACTAAAATTAACCATTTCTCTCACTGATTTAAATTCCATCCACCATCCAATGCTACCTTGTCTCACAAGGAGCATAGGAGCCCAGGGTTAGGCAAGTTCCATCAATAACATCTGCTCATAATAACTTCTCTCTCACTAACTATATAATCCTTGTGCTTTTTAAATCATCCATAAAAATCACATGTATTATAAATCATCCTTAAAAATCACATGTATTATGAGGATATCTATGTGCTTTAAAACACCATGCACTTCACAAGATCACGTTTACTATGATTTGGTGAATGATACTACAATTATGGTAGCTGTTTCATCTCTGTTTACTATGGGAGTTATGCAAGCCAACAATGACAGCAAACAAAAACAACAACAACAGGGTCTTCTTAACAGGACATCAGCAAGCTTGTGGCAGATACTCACTTGAATCTTTACACCAAAAAAAAGCTTCTCTCGCGAGGCATCAAGAGCTTTCTCCGCATCCTCTGGTTTCTTAAAGCAGACAACAGCAAAGCGATCATTGCCCGACCCCAACAAGCGCACGGCCATTACCTTCCCATGTTTCTTGTAGTCGTGGAACAGACCCTCTCGTAAAGATGTTTCTGCGGGGAACAAAATATCATTAGTCTCACATTCATTTTTCATATCTGGTTTTGTGTCTATTTTTATGTGTAGCATTGGTCAGACTGGTTCTCTTGATAAAACTCCTCCATC
The DNA here is from genome assembly GCF_032717465.1 of Coenobita brevimanus. Lineage (NCBI taxonomy): Eukaryota > Metazoa > Arthropoda > Malacostraca > Decapoda > Coenobitidae > Coenobita > Coenobita brevimanus. Next base: position 3,973,999 of record NC_136976.1, read on the forward strand.
TAGCTCTGCTGTACAACACCTCTCAAATCCAAAATGATTGGGTCCAAAGAATTTTTTGGACAAGGGAATGTTTTGGAAAGTAGAATTATAACAGCAACTTAAAGAAAATCATTAAAAATAGCCTACAGTACCATGAACAGTAAAGGCAATGAAGTATCCTGTATTACTCGCATCTCATCTGTTGCTAAACTTGTCCAGAAATCAAATTTGTCTTCACTGACTGTGTGAGAACTAATGATATAAAATTTTTTTTGACAGTGGAGGTTTTAGGAAATCAGGTGTTCGAATTTCTGATGTTGCATTATGCCTCCAGATCATACTTAACCTCCCATCCCACTGTCTCACAATCAAAGGGGTTGGTAGGATCTAAAAGCACAAATATGAAAGTGTATGACTAGAACTATAACATGAGTGTCCTGTAAAATGGGTCCATTGATTCACCACTCAAGATGTTTAAATTCCCAGCTCTTACCCTCATTTGAAAACCATACACACCATTCTGTAAAACTAATAATGGTCATAGTCCAGTGTAGTGAACCTACTGGTCTGAAGAAAGAGGAATTCATAGTTATCATTTATCTCTATGATAATGATGATAAAATGTAGATATCAATACAAGGAGTTATTGTCACTGTGCAGCACAAGACACTACCATGCCATGAACTGCCACACTACACATTGCCACTCCACACACCTCAAACAGCCACCACTCACAGTGCCACATATCATACCAACAATGTCATATTGCCACATGCTGACCCAAGCACTGCACACACAATGCCATATGCTGCACACTGTCCACAATGCCACACACTACACACTGCCCACACTACTCATTGGTAAACACCATACTGTCAAACACAACACACTGTCATACACCACACTATGCCACACACCACGCAGCAAATATCATACTCAAACTACACACTGTAACAAACCAAACAATACACATGAACATGCCAGACAATACACTTCCACACAGACTTCCTCCACATATCTCATACTGCACAGTGACTAGACCTCCTCTTGAGTAAGAAATCTTGCAGTTTATTTTCATTTGGCTGAAATAGGCTATTTTCACAACTTCAATACAAAGTTGTGACTGCATAAAATTCAATGAGCCGTAGTTATAAGGTAGCAAAGTGCCTCCTGGTTACTAGTCACATCCACTGTCTGATCTGGCAACACATGGCTATCAAATGGAGTTGAACAGTGTTATGGATCTTTGCTGGATGAAAGAACACCTACTATACTAGACTGTTTCACTCAGTTTAGTAGAAGTCATAATTCTGAAAGGGTTGAATCAAACTGACTCATTAATAAATTGGAACTGAGAACATTATCCCCGCTGACTAAGCACAGTACTCCTAAATTACAAATGTACCGCCATACTATGTAGTGACCCCATGTTTCTAATGTATGAGACCATTTATCATACAGTACCAGCAAATGACTACACTTTTTTTTCCTCTAATTTGGCACATATTTTCCTTCTCCTGCAACTTATTTCATGTAGTTCAGTGGCAGATAAAGACAATGCTACTGCTTTACATCCTTTCTAGAGGAAAGAACTTCTTTGTGACTAGCAGCATATTCTAATATTAATCTATTCCTATAACTCAGCACTGATGGTGGAGAGGTGGTTTTTTTTTTGGGGGGGAGGGGGGAGTACAGTATGCAAGACTGTTTTATGTAATCCAGTCACTGGACAGGTAAGTCTGTAACAGTCATGCTGAATGACAGAGCAGAGCATCAGAGAGCTCTTAAGGAGTACAGTAGTGCATACCTGTGGACCATGGTGGTAGGTTCCTGACACAGATAGCAAGGGGTCGCTTTTCGTCCTGTGGCGATGACAGTCCGCCAGTACTGGAGTTAATGAGCGTGCTGGAGGACAGGCCCGAGACGCTCACCCTGCGTGGTGATGGCGACCGAGAGCTGCTGGATGACGACCGACTACTGCTGCTGCTGCTGCTGCTACTGCTACTGCTGCGACTGCTGGATCGGGACTCTGAGCCGGACTGGCTGGCTGGACCGCGCCGCTTGGTCATCCCCCCACTGCCCCCACCGTGCACCGGCAGCCTCGAAGGGCGAGGGGCGGCGGGACGGGGCAGTGGGGGCGGGGAGGCCGAGGAGGGGGGTATGGCCCCCCGCCGCACCACCAGCTTCTCCTCCACATACGGGTCCTGGTGCAGGTAGCGGTACTGGCTGTTCCCCCACTGGTAGTCTGCCTGGTCGGCCCGGCCACCAGCATATGGTCGCGTGTACGGCCGCAGCCGCCCCCTGGTGGGGAAATCTTGGTCCCGGTCATTGGGATAGGTGCGGCGCATCACAGGTGGAACCACGCTGGGACCGTTGTACCCCAGACCCTCGTCCCGACGACCCTCGTAAAAGTGACTAGAGCGCTCATACCCACTGTGATCTTCCGCTAACCTGCAAAAACAAAGAATTGCTGCCATTACTACTGATAATATATGACCATATCATTACAATAACTATTACATAATGCTGATTTAAACATAAGATAACATCCAGTCCCACATCAACCAAACCACTGCATGGTACAGGGGCAAAGCTATCAAGGTTCACAACATTCAGGGCCAGGTGATGAGTCTATGCCCCTGGTAGCACTGTAAGAAAATTTTTTTATTATATTCCAACAAATTACTCATACATATTGTGAAAGGGTCAACAAATAAGACTACATATAATTAAAATTCCGGAATACCAGTATTACAGAAAGCAACATTATTATTGAAATACTGTAATTACAAAATCAACAACCATCTTCTCCTCCTATTCTTCCCCCCTCCTCCTCCTCTTCAATCTCTTCCTCCTGTTCCTCAACTTCCCCCTCTAACTCCTTCATCTCTTCCGCTTGCAACTCTTCTATCTCTTCCTTCCCCAACTCTTCAATCTTTGTCTTCCATCTCCCCTATCTCTCCCTCCTCCTCCTAATACATTTAACATCACCACCACAACATTTTCATCCAACTTTATACTGCATAAAATTAACTGGCATATCCAGTCCTTCATGTACATGACTGGTCAATTCTTTAAGTCTCCCTCGGTCTGCCTATGACCTCCCATCTTCCAACTGCATCTCAAAATACACTGGTATTAGTTTTCTTCTGACTTTCATTATGTCAGACTTATTACTCAGTGCTCCTAATCTTTAAAATTCAACACACACACACACATACACAAAGCATGCAAACAAAACCTGAAAACACAATTATTCATACACAAGATTCTCTCTCTGATCCCCTAAAAATATTCCAATGCTATCAACTATATTATCCACTGTTAGCACACTGTTTTAACTGGGCACCTGCAATTCATCCATCCCAAGCCACCCTCCCACATATACTCAACCCTGTCCCTCATTCCATCCCAAGCCACCCTCCCACACATATTCAACCCTGTCCCTCATTCCATCCCAAGCCACCCTCCCACATATACTCAACCCTGTCCCTCATTCCATCCCAAGCCACCCTCCCACACATACTCAACCCTGTCCCTCATTCCATCCCAAGCCACCCTCCCACATATACTCAACCCTGTCCCTCATTCCATCCCAAGCCACCCTCCCACACATACTCAACCCTGTCCCTCATTCCATCCCAAGCCACCCTCCCACATATACTCAACCCTGTCCCTCATTCCATCCCAAGCCACCCTCCCACATACAGTATACTCAACCCTGTCCCTCATTCCATCCCAAGCCACCCTCCCACATACACTCAACCCTGTCACTCACTGCATTCCATGCCAACCTCCCACATATACCCAACCCTGTCCCTCACTCCATTCCAAGCCACCCTCCCACATACACTCAGCCCTGTCCCTCACTCCATTCCAAGCCACCCTCCCACACATACTCAACCCTGTCCCTCATTCCATCCCAAGCCACCCTCCCACATATACCCAACCCTGTCCCTCATTCCATCCCAAGCCACCCTCCCACATATACCCAACCCTGTCCCTCACTCCATCCCAGGCCACCCTCCCACATAGAGGAGGCTATACTCCCACACCCTGTTTGAGATGGATGGAGGAAGAGGTCTACTGGAAACACATTAGGGTGACACAGTACTAACAGTGTAAATAAAAGTGTGTTGTGTTGTGGATGGAGTGGTCATTACTGAGTAGGGACAAGTATGCCTAAGGGGATCCCATCTAACAAAGTCACTCTTCACAGTATGCAGTTTCCGACATCAGATATATTGAAATGTGAGCAGAGCACTTAACCCCTTCACCACAATGATCTTTACCTCCGCCAATGAAGTTGGAGGTTATATATTCACCCTTGTTTGTGTATTTGTTTGTCTGTCCACTATAATACTGTATATCAAGAAGTTACTGATGGATTTCAATTAAGTTTTGTGTATACGTGGGTCATGGATCAGGGAAGGGTTTATTATATACATTTTGGTGGTTATTTGAGTTGTCTGGTATGGACGCTGGTGGAGGTATGCGTTCTCTGATGCACTTGTCTATTGTATTCTTGCTACTTTTGGAAGATTTTAAAACAGAAATATCTCTGGCAATGGAGAATATTTATGTTTTCAGTTACCCTTCCCTTCACTACAAATTCTTCCAAAGCTGACAAAAGAACTAACGAATAACAGCAAAAGTAAAAGATGCAGTATCATGCTGACATCAACATAATCTTGAACATACTGTATACCGTATCTCATGATCACTGACAACACTTTTCCAAATCATCATTACTTTTCAGTGTCATCACAATCACCAAAATCATCAACAACACAATTACCATCATGATCATCAACCTTTTCATAACCACCATCACCATAATAATCATAATTACTTTCATTATCATCAATACCGCAATCATCATCACAACTATCATCACTATCAAAACCTCACCACCATCATCATCATCACCACCAACACTATCATCATAATCACCACCATCATCATCATTATTAACAGTTTTAACGATGTAGTGCTGCCTGCTTCTTCCTTCACCTTTATCACTTTTTTCGTCTGCCCTCTCTCTTACTGTTTCTCCCATCTTTCCTATAACTTTTCATGACTCTTCTTTCCTTTTCAGGTATTATTACACTGAGTAACAAACTTAATGGTTTCCTGGTTTACAACACTCGGTGGTAACCATACAACCAACCCATACGTGTTCCCTAAGTGTCAACAAGTGGGATGGCAGAGGGTTAGTGACCCTCCCCATAAAACAACTAACTCAACGACACCCCTTACGGGATTATGGCATCTGGCGATAGAAACTATTTCCTCAGTTACACATTGCACACAGAAATGAGAAAACAGGAAAAGAAAAAGTTGTAGATCTAACGGAGTGACATGACAAATGGCTGAATCAACACCAACACCACCAATCATCAACACCGGCACCATTATCGTCACCACCACCGTCACCACCATCCTCATCATCCAGCAGCAGACACAGGAAAGGTCACTGTACTGTAACCAAAACAAAAAATATTTTAGGGCAAAATTCTTAAGAGTTCAAGGGTCATTATCTCTCTCTCTCTCTCTGTCTCCATTATATTCAGGCTAGGAGAAACTTTTCGAACTGATGAGATTAAATACAACCTTCACTAACCCTTTCAATGTCAAGTGGCTCCAAATTTAAAATAAATAAATAAATACAATAAGTATGTCAGAGGATTCAAGAGGTTTAAACAGTGAAATTCTAACATTCAAAAGCAAGATATAAATAAATTACAATAACGGCTGCCACAAGGAACCATTTCTTTTGTATTCGTAAACACTGGAACTTTCTTTACGCCTGCTGCACACAAAATGTTCAAACAAATTCTACCCAGAGAAATTCCAACATTCAAAAGTAAATATAAATAATTCATCATCATCATCATCACCCGGACCCCCTTTCCCACCCTAGGGCAGGGTGAGGAGTAGCAACGTCCAGACAGGCCAAGTTTGCCTACTCCAATGGGGCACGCTTCCATTCACTCATCATTCAAGCCCCCGGAATCCTGGCTCTATCTGATACGCCAAAAACTCTCACTACATTCTGTAGCTTAACGTATCCGATAGAGTCAATCCGAGAGCTGTCACGTTAAAAAAGGGTCAAGCACTTCTCACAACCTTCATCCAGCCAGCTCGATCTCTCGTCAGTCCCCTAGCCTTACCGACTTCCGTACCTCTTCCTCACATACTCATCCACCATATCCCTCCACCTTCTCCTTGGCCTACCTCGCCCCCTCCCTCCTTCAAATTCGCACAGATAAGCCTTTTTCACCACTCTATTGTCATCCATTCTCTCCACAAGACCATACCATCTCAGTACACAGACTTCCAATTCTAGTGTCCACCGACTTCCTCACTCCACATCTTTCACGAATCACATTATTTCGTATCCTATCCACCCTCTGTACTCCACATACATTCTTCTGCAGTCCCATCTCCACTGCTGTTACTCTTGACTTTTCCTTTTCATGCCACACCATAGTCTCACATCCATATGTTAAAGTTGGCACTAACACTCCTTCACGAAAGCCTCGAGCAGCTGCAACACTCAAGCCTCTCTCATCAAGGCCTTCATAGCACCAGCTACCTTCCTTCCTTGTGTCACTCCACTTTCCACTTCTTTTGCACATTTTCCTCTCTTTTCTATCACTGTACCCAGGTATTTGAACTCTCTCACCAATTCCAGCCTCTCTCTATTCACTGTAACATCATACAAGGAGTCACCTTCTCTCTCGATTGCCGTCACTTTACTCTTTTCTACATTTACTCTCAAGGCATGACGTTCACAGACATCAGCAAAAATCTGCGAAAGTCTACCAAGCTCTTGTCCGGCATTTGCAAGTAGCACTGCATCATCAGCTTACAACAAATTTGAGATATTCCATCCATCACCATTCACTACCAACACCATCCCTCTCTCCATTACTCGTGTTTTTTACTTTTATCACTCCATCCATATATACATACATAGAGAGAGAGAGAGAGAGAGAGAGAGAGAGAGAGAGAGAGAGAGAGAGAGAAACTGTCAAGAGGAACCCATTTTCTTATTCGTAAACACTCATTGGTTTTCTCTGCCTGGACCTGACGAATGTGTTGAAAAAACTTCTTTACTCCAAGGATATAATTTTGCTTCATTGTTGCTATCTCCAGACACTTTTATTCTGCTTAAGAGACTCATAACACACACACACACACACACACACACACACACCTTGGAGTTTTACTAAGGCAACGACCATACTTCCGTTATACTGAAATACTTTAATCCAAGAATCTGTTTTGCTTTGTTTGTTGGTTTGTTTTCATTTCAATCTGGTTATCTCGTGGCATTTTTTCTTTGTTTCAGGAAGCCTTCAGACTGCGGGGAATTAAATATAGCCTTCGGTGAACAGATTAGTGCTACTGGTCATCCTCAATTTGCGTTGGTTTGCTTGTGGTTTGATTTGAATGGAAAGTACGTTACTGGTGATAGTGGTTGTTCTTGTAGTTGTACAGTAGTAGTATGTGGCAGTAATTGTTGTTGTTGTGGTGGTGGTGGGGGTGGTAGTTATCGCAGTAGTAGTAGTAGCAGCAGTTGTCGTATGAGATGTACTGATTAACTGTAGTTGCTTAGTAACAGTTGTGAAGTATCAGTGGTGGTAGTAGTAGTAGTGTAACAGCAGTGTAGTTGTAGTTGCAGCCCCAGGTTCATCTTAAAGGTGAACCTGGTGGACTGCAGGCTGACGCTGACCTGCAGTCCACCATCCTCCTTTCGAGGGATGGGGAATAGAGTGAAATGGCTCATTATCTCCCTATGAACGTTTAAAATGACAAAAATGTACAGGAAGTGTAAAGGAATTATTGAACAGTGCTGTATCCAGGTACAAATGACAGCAGTTAAAGAGGATAGGGTGTGAGAGGGGAGGGGAGGGGAGGGGAGGGGAGGGGAGGGGAGGGGAGGGGAGAAGATGGAGAGGAGGGGGGAGGGGAGAAGATGGAGAGGAGGGGGGAGGGGAGAGGGGAGAGGAGGGGGGAGGAGAGGGGAGGGAGGGAGAAGATGGAGAGGAGGGGGGAGGGGAGAGGGGAGAGGAGGGGGGAGGAGAGGGGAGGGAGGGAGAAAATGGAGAGGAAGGGGAGGGAGAATAGTGAGGAATGGAGAGGAGAGGAGAGGCAGGGTTAGAGGAGGAGGAGAGGATATGGAGGAAGGGGAAGGACGTAGGAAGAGAAGACAGGGAGGGAAGGAATGTAGAGAGGAGAAGGGAGGAGAGTGAAGAGGGGGAGGGAGGGGGAGAGAAGAGAGGCAGGGTCAAAGAGGAAAGGAGAGTTGAGAGAGGAGGGAAAGAGGGACAGAGACAAGAGGGGAGGGAGGGAAGGAAGAGGGGAGGGGAGGGAGGGAGGGAGGGGAGAAGGTTTAGTGGGAGCAGACATCGGGGTAGCAAAGGTCAAAGTGCAGGGAGGGAGGGAGGGGGAAAGAGACAGGTGTGCTTGCATCATCACTACCACATCACCATCACTACAACGGCTAATATTACCATCATCATCACCACTACCTTAAAATCATCATCATCATCATTACAATCACTACTACCACCGCAACTACCACCCACACCTACGCGCACACGCGCGCACGCACGCACGCACACACACACACACACACACACACACACACACACACACACAAACAAACCACACACATACAGAGACAAGGCCAGAGAGTACACAGAGTACAGCTGCAGTCCTGGAGTACATTCAAAGTTTGCCCCTACTCATCACCGACACATTACAGGCACTTTGTACAGGACTCTCTGACAGGAGAGAGAGAGAGAGAGAGAGAGAGAGAGAGAGAGAGAGAGAGAGAGACCGTATATAGCAGGGGTGGGGAACGTCCGACGTCCGGCCTCCGGGCCGTATAAGGCCCGCACGACCACATGATCAGGGCCGCGAGGCAATTCATAAATGCAATTTCATAAACTCATGAACATATATATCTATCTATCTATCTATCTATATATATATATATATATATAATATATTACTGTATATACACATGTACATATATATACATTATATACACATGTACATATATATACATTATATACACATGTACACATATATACATTATATACATATGTACACACAATATATATATATATATTTGAAAATTTTGTGTGGCCTGCGAATGACGTTAAAAATATCCTAATGGGCCTTAATAGGAGAAAGGTTCCCACGCCTGGTATATAGTATCAGTAGCCATTAGTACTCATGTGGTGATTTGTGAGGTGAATATCACCCAGCGCGTCAAATGGGAGATAGCACCGTAGGTATTGGTGCCATAATGGTGACGTGCTTGACATATCCCTAGAGTATCACAACCGACTGAGTGAAGAGAAACCATAAACATCGGAATAAGAGAGATGGTGGGTTTTTAGTGACCAAGTGGTGAGATGGGAAGAAGGGGGAATGAGGAAATTATAAAGAAAAATCAGAAAAGGAAGGGAAGGGAAGGGAAAGGAAGGGAAGGGAAGGGATGAGGAGAGAAGAGAAGGGAAGGGAAGCGAAGGTGATAGGCGAAGGAAAGGGAAGAGAAGGGAAGGTGAGAGGTGATGGGAAGGGAAGGGAAGGGATGGGAAGGGAAGGGAAGGGAAGGGATGGGAAGGGAAGGGAAGGGAAGGGAAGGGATGGAAAGGGAAGGGAAGGGATGGGAAGGGAAGAGAAGGGAAGGGATGGGAAGGGAAGGGAAGGGATGGGAAGGGAAGGGATGGGAAGGGAAGGGATGGGAGGGGAAGGGATGGGAGGGGAAGGGAAGGGATGGGAAGAGAAGGGAAGGGAAGAGAAGGGATGGGAAGGGAAGGGAAGAGAAGGGAAGGGAAGAGAAGGGAAGGGAAGAGAAGGGAAGGGAAGAGAAGGGAAGGTGAGAGGTGATGGGAAGGGAAGGGAAGGGAAAATGAGAGGCGAAGGGAAGAGAAGAGAAGGGAAGGTGAGAGGCGAAGGGAAGGAAACCAGGAAGGAAGGGGGGACTGGAGCTGAGGGATGTTTGGAAGTCGCACACAAACTGGTATGTACTGGTAAAGGTTTAACTCCTACACACACACACACACACACACACAGCTGGTACATACTAGTATAAATGCAAGTACATTAAGCCACACACACACACACACACACACACACACACACACACACACACACAGCTGGTACATACTAGTATAAATGCAACTACATTAAGCCACACACACACACACACACACACACACACACACACACACAGCTGGTACATACTAGTATAAATGCAACTACATTAAGCCACACACACACACACACACACACATACGTACACAGACAAACACACGCTCCCAAACGCATATGCATCCCACACACGTACACAAATACATCCCACACACGTACACATATACACCCCACATGTACACACACACACCAAACAAGAACACATATACACCCCTACACATACACACTATAAAATCCCCCCCACAAACACATTGTATAAACTCACACACACACACACACTGTATAAACTCACACACACACACACACACTATAAACACACACACATACATACACACACTGTATAAACTCACACACACACACACACACACACACACACACACTATAAACTCCCACGCACACGCGCACACACAACCAGCACGACTACTTTCACTACCCAGACGTGCACACACCTCCGAATTTGGGACACACACCACACCATCTTACACCACACCACACACCACACTGGTCACATATCCAACAACACTCATCACACATCACATCACAACTACATCACACAGCAGGACACACATAACACACCCTACCACACACATAACACACCCTACCACACACATTACCACACATCACAGCTCTCACCTCATTTCACCACAGTACCACATCACACAATACCACACATTCCCTTCACACACCACACCTGACTCAAAGCTACACCACATACTTTACTTGGGCCTTTCACACCACACTGGTATATTTATAACCCCTTCACTCTCTCTCTCTCTCTCTCTCTCTCTCTCTCTCTCTCTCTCACACACACACACACACACACACACACACACACACACACACACACACACGAAGTCATAAAATATTCGAAACTAATTCTTCCGTAATTTCCTACAATATACTTCATCTAACCTATCCTAACAGACTACCCTAACCTATTCTAACATCCTATTGTAACCGATCCTAACGAACACTATCCTATCCTTCTAACCTGACCTAACTTATCCTAACATCCTAACCCATCCTACCTTTCTACCTTAATATCCTAACCTATCCTAACATTCTAACCTATCCTACCCAACACTAACTTACCCTCACCTAACACTACGATCAATCGACATTGCTGGTAATTAAATGGTCTAATACCGGAACAGTCTGCACCACTCCAGGTGTGTAATGTGGAGAGTAAACCGCTACGGAAAAGGCGTTACGTAAATTTACCGCTGAATATACTATCCTTTAGGTCATAGTCGTCATTAAATAATAATAATAATAACGGTAACAATAACAATAATGGTAACAATAACAATAATGGAACAACAACAATAACAATAATAATAATAACGGTAACAATAACAATAATGGTAACAATAATAAATAATAATAATAATAATAATAATAAAGGGAACAATAACAATAATGGTAACAATAAATAATAATAATAATAATAATAATAATAATAATAATAATAATCTCTTAATAACCTGGTTTCATTATTATTTGAATATTTCCACTATTCTCTGGCTATATAATTTTCCAGCACTTTTTCGTGACTAGCATCGCAATATAGCAGCAATCTCCCTCTGTACTAACGGCCCTGCATCAATTTCATAGCACTTCTTCGTGACTAGCATTGCAATTTAGCAGCAATTTCTTCTGGTCACCTCTTCAGTGGTGAGATCTGAAATTTTTGAGCTTACTGTACTGAGAGAGAGGATATGGAGGAAGAGGAAAGAGGGAAGGAGGGAAAGAGAAGGGAGCGAGGGAGGAAAGAGGAAGGTTGAGAGGGAGGAAAGAGGAAGGGAGAGGAAGGAGAGAGGAAGGGAGAGGAAGGAGAGAGGGAGGAAAGAGGAAGGAGAGAGGGAGGAAAGAGGAAGGAGAGAGGGAGGAAAGAGGAAGGAGAGAGGGAGGAAAGAGGAAGGGAGAGGGAGGAGAGAGGAAGGGAGAGGGAGGGAGACAAAGAAGGTTAGTTCCCCCTTAAGCTAGCCCCTCCCTTCCCTCCACTCACCCTCTTCCCCCTCCCTCCCCCCCCTCTTCCTCCGCTACCTCCTCCCTATCATTACCACCATCGCTTCCCTTCCCACACTACCCCTCTGTGTGTGTGTGTGTGTGTGTGTGTGTTCGCAGCTGAAATCGATCTAGAGAGAGAGAGAGAGAGAGAGAGAGAGAGGATGGAAAGGAGAGGGGAGGGGAGGGAAGAGAAAGGCAGGGCAGATCAGGGCAGGGATGGGAAGAGAAGAGAAGGGAAGGGAAGAGCAGGGATGGGCAGGGAAGGGAAGGGCAAAGATGGGAAGGGAAGTGGAGGGAAAGGAAGGGAAGGGAGGGGAAGGGAAGGGAAGGGAAGGGAAGGGAAGGGCAGGGATGGGAAGGGAAGGGAAGGGCAGGGATGGGAAGGGAAGGGAAGGGAAGTGGAGGGCAGGGATGGGAAGGGAAGGGAAGTGGAGGGCAGGGATGGGAAGAGGAGGGAAAGGAAGGGAAGAGAAGGAAAAGGAAAGGAAGGGAAGGGAAGGAAAAGGAAGAAAAAGGAAGGGAAGGGGTGGGAAGGGAAGGGAAGAGGTGGGAAGGGAACGGCAGGGAAGAGAAGTGGAGGGCAGGGATGGGAAGAGAAGGGGAAGGGAAGGGAAAGGAGAAGGGTGGAAAGGGCAGAGCAGAGCAGAGGACAACAAAGAATAAACAAGCGAAAGTGATGATACAGTTATCTGACCTTCACGGAGAGAGAGAGAGAGAGAGAGAGAGAGAGAGAGAGAGAGAGAGAGAGAATAATCGATTAAAATATATTCCGAGGTGGTCTAAAAAAGAAAAATCCCGGTATATCTATCCCTCCTCAGTAACGACTCATCCCCACACACACACACACACCACCCTCCTCCATATTCTACCTCACTTCGTTCTTGGTCTAACTCTTCTTCCACTGCCCCACTAAATTCATCTTGCTCTAATTCAACTTAATCCGACTAAATCTAACTCAACCTAAACTATCCTAACTTATTCTAACGCAGCCTAGACTATCCTAACTCACTCTAACCAAACCTAAACTATCCTAACTCATTCTACCCCATCCTAACTCATTCTACCACATCCTAAACTATCCTAACTCTAACCCAACCTTGACTACCCCAAACATAATTTACTCCATCCTACACTATCCTAACTCAGTCTAACCCAAACCCAGCCCTACCCCAACCCACACCAATCCTGCCTTCTATCCTTACCAGCCATTCTATACTCTATCCTAACCCAACCCAAGGCAACCCCGTCTTCTAACCTACCCTAACCTAACCCAAACCCACCAAAATCCAACCCTGCCCTACCCTAACTTCATGGCAACCTAACCTGTGTGTGTGTGTGTGTGTGTGTGTGTGTGTGCGGGAGAAGGAAGAGGAAAGGAGAGAAAAGAGTAAGTCGGGAACGGCGAAGGAAGAGAGGGAGGAGATGGAGGAAAGGGACGGATGGAGGGGAAGAGGCGGGGAAAGGAAGGGAGGAAGAGGGAGAAAAACAGGGGAGGGAGGGGGGGGAAAGTGAAGGGGAGAGGAAGGGGGAAAGGGAAGGGGAGAGGAAGGGGGAAAGGGAAGGGGAGAAGGAAGTGGGAGAAATGGGGAATGACGAGGGAAGAACAAGAAAGGAGGAGGAGGGGGTGGAGGTCGTGGAGGAGGAGGAGGGGGTGGAGGTCGTGGAGGAGGAGGAGGGGGTGGAGGTCGAGTGGAGGAGGAGGAGGAGGGTGGGAGGGATTGGGTCTAGCGGAGGAGAAGGATGGCGGGAGAGAGGGAGGGAGAAGGGGGTGGGGGGAGAGAATACTGCGCAATATTGTGAGAACGGTACTAGGCTTGCTCAGGGTCGTGCACACACACACACACACACACTCCTTTACCAATGTACCTCTCTATCTTAACATCGTTGGCACACACGCACACGAACACACCGACACACATACATACAAGTACGCGCACACAAGAGAGAGAGGGAGAGAACCAAATAAAATCGGGCATGCATCTCTCCTGTACGATACGTTTTCCCAACAGCTGCAGAAATGGCGGGAGACTAACAGTGGACGAGCACCCTAGCAACACAATAAACAGATCTCACTCCCTCTCACACAGGTCGCAATGCTTAAAAAAAAAACTTGCATTCCATATATATTGTGCAGATGGCGTGCTGCACAAGTTTACTCCAGAATTTGCCAGTATGCTTGGTCACACGTCTCGCATGAGTGAAAATGGTGAGCAAGATTTTACAGGAGTGGTTTCACAGTACATTAGTATTTTTATTTCATAACTGTGGAGAACCGTCGTGTGCTTCACATTTTTCTCCTACAAATTTTTGCTTTAAAAAATCAACAATGTAGCATCTTAATGTGGATTCCATATTTGGTTTGCCGTCGGTAAGTTTTGGAGGTCTCCACACTGAGTATAAGATATTAATATTAAGAAGAAATACTCAACACATTAACATTAGACATCCTGGCAACACAACACTACGCCTCTGCGCGCACACACACACACACACACACACACACACACATGAAGCACTAGCAACGTTAAACTCTCTCACCACTGCCTGTCACAAACGTACCATATGGGCTTACTTCTATGTAAACGTTACTCATACGTCTGGCAGTTACGGTATTACTTCCTGAGACGATGACGTTCCCTTATCAATTTAAAGTTTACATCCTTCAAACACCGTATTTTATTTTTGCCAGATTCAAACGATTTTATTCAACCTAGGAGAGATTTTTTCCAACTGCAGAAATTTCAAATAGCCTTCATTAACCCGTTCACCGTGAGAGCCTTCCATGTAAAAAAAAAAAAAAAAAAAAAAAAAATTGTGGATCGATTTATAATGAATGTCCTCGGTCTGAGGTTATTCAATGACATATTTCCAATTTATTTTAGTTATTCACAGGTGATTTAATTAAACATAGGGTATAGGACAGTCTAATGAAAAGAAATGAAGGCTAACTCCAGTTCTCTTCTGAGCTTGATAAAAACCGTCAGGATTAAATGTCATCTTAGACGGGGTTAACGGCTTGCTGCGTTTAAGATCTATTATATTACGTATTATTGTAGATTCCTTTTGTATTATTATTATTATATTTACTCATTTTTAACCTTTACTGCCATGGCGTCTCTCTTTACGCTCATCTGCAGCTCAGGAGAGGACTTGGGATTACATACAGCATTTATTAACATCATTGTCTTGCGGTCTCTTCCAAGCTGGTCTCGAAACAACACAAATAAAAATAAAAGCGTACTGAAGGCAAAGATAAGGAATTCTGATTGCTCATACGTCCGCCACCCAGGTATTTTGTGTGTGTGTGTGTGTGTGTGTGTGTGTTGGAAACTCCCTTTAACTTGGCCTAAAACTGCCATCCCTACGTTCTGAATTTTGACGTGTAAAAACATATTAACACCAACGACAATGTTAGTCACGAAGGAATGTTATGGAGACGCTGTTGCACCCTTGCATTTAGGAGAATAAGATGCTAATCACGAAGTTATTGAAAAGTAGACACGTAGATTACGACTATAATACATTCCTAGTCACAAAGAAGTGTTATGGAAGGGACGCAGACCCTGAGATTAGCACTAAATAAGGTGCTAGTCATGAAGAAGTGCTACGGTTATAGTCACGTAAACTGATCTGCAAAAGCAAAATCCGGGTCAGGGTGATTAATAAAAAAAAAATTGTAATTTGGCAAAACAAATTTTTAAAATATTCACATATTAACACACACACACACACACTTTAATGACATCGAACTGGAGCTAAAAATGCACACATACATAC
>NC_136976.1:3992500-4005000 GCF_032717465.1 Coenobita brevimanus
AAATTTAGGCCACGTTACAATAAAAAAAAGCATAACGATCTGGGGTTTGAAGTAAGTTTAAATTCAACCGTTGAGTCCAATATAACGAATTTTTACTTCCGCCACGTTTTAAATTATTTCCTTCACGTCCACAACTGTTTCTATTCAAAAAGTAATTTCTGCATCTCCAATTTCCTTCGTGTAAATTACTGACATTACCGTATATGCAATGTAATTAAATGCTAAACGACGTCGGGAGTAAATGGTAAAACAGGTTATGAATTGCAGTATTAGTGTGTGTGTGTGTGTGTGTGTGTGTGTGTGTGTGTGTGAGTAAATGGTAAAACAGATTATGAACTGCGTTATTAGTGTGTGTGTGTGTGTGTGTGTGTGTGTGTGTGTGTATACTACTGGCATTTAAAAAAAACTAACACAGGCCAATAAATATAAGTGGTTATATTTCATTATTATTGGTTATTATGAATGTTACCCCTTTCATCTTTAGCGGGGGGGAGGGGGGGTATTTTCAAAGGGATTAACGATGCGTCCCTTATCTTCCATTATTATTATTATTATTATTATTATTATTATTATTATCATTGCAGGATTGTCAACAATTGAACCTTTCCCTGTCTGCGTTTTCCTTACATATATATATATATATATATATATATATAATTCCAGGTTAGGAGAAAAATTGTCATAGCGGTTATCTTTTCGACAGAGAGAGAGAGAGAGAGAGAGAGAGAGAGAGAGAGAGAGAGAATTTCAGTTTGTAGTTCATGAAAAAAAAAAAAAAAAAAAAGGGGGGGGGGGGACTCGAGCGTAAATATGAGAATCCCAAAGCTCCCTAACACCTACTACAACTTCCAATACAACCCTGAGAGCATCGAAAGTGTGTGTCCAAAGGATTTTGAAATTTGAAATCTTACCGGTACATCAACGAACTTTTAAGTTACTCAAAATACAAATCCATCCATCATCCAATCCTACATTGCCCCATGAGAAGCGTAGGAGCCCGGGGCTAGGCAGTTGGTCCTGACATTTAAGATGAGTGGCCAGCCTCACTCATCCCTGAGTGGCATTACATGAACAATCAACCCCAACCACCCCTTGGATATAAACCTTCACCGGCTCAATCCGATTGGAGTGCAATAATTACCCACTAAACCACCAGGCGCCAAAATTTGGTTATATGGTTACCACCCAACGTAGTAAATGGTTTCCTGGTGTTCGGGAAACCATTTGGCTTGTCACTCAGTGTAGAGTCACCCACAAGCAGAAGGAAGAGGAAAGAATGAAGGAAAGAGACAGAAGAGGGAGTGTAAAGTCACCCGTAGACAGAAGGACGAGGAAAGAATGAAGGAAAGAAAGACAAGAGGATGGAAGGAAAGAAGGATGGAGGAGAGGATAAATAAATAAATAACCGCACACAACTTATCGATACACGGAGGATGAGATGAATTACGAAATATTAATGGTAAATGAGATAATTAGCTTACGTATGTTGAGATAATTATAATGTATACCAGCTGGAAGTGTAGAAATTTTTGGGAGGAAATATTAAATTTAAAATTTAGATTCGAAACGTTAAAATAGAATGATAAACTATATTATCATTTAGAGAAGCTTCTTTAAAATATGGAAGTTAAATTGAGTTAAATTAACTACGATGTATTGATAGAATGATAAAATAGGTAAAAGCTGACAATTGTGATATATGGAACAAAAAAAAAATTCAAAATGTTAAAAGAATGTCTATCTATCTATTGCCAGACGCCTCAATCCCGTTCGAGGTGGCCACAAACAAATCGCCTCCACGTCGCCCTGTCCCTCGCCATTTCACTGCCCTGCTCCCAACTCACACCCCCCTCTCTCATATACCTCTCCACCCCATCCCTCCAACTCATCCTCGGCCTCCCCCTCCCTCTCCCCCTCACTCACATACACTCTCTTCGTCAGTCTTTCACCCTCCATCCTCTCCACATGACCAAACCACCTCAGTGTAGTGGTATATGGAACAAAATAAAAATTCAAATTATAAGAACGTGATACTTATATATTTTACGGTGTAGAAAACTGAGAAATATATACTGACAAAAATAAATGATAAATGGGAGAAGATAAAAAAGGAAGTGGAAAAACTGAGACGTACTGATGTTTAAATGAGTTTCAAAAAGTTATAAGTGACAAAAGGGAGAATATAAATGATACAATGTGCGTTTGAGAGGAGAGGCAAGAGTGTCGAGTCTGAGGAGAACAGATGGTAGGCGTGGAGGGAGGGTGTAACCGGAAGTGGAGTCAAAGTGTTCTTCCTTCCTCCCATCCCAACACACCACCACACCTCGCCACACCCACCACACCCGATCTACACCACCCCACACACCCACCACACTCGATCTACACCACCCCACACACCCACCACACTCGATCTACACCACCCCACACCCACCACACTCGATCTACACCACCCCACACCCGATCTACACCACCCCACACCCGATCTACACCACCCCGCACCCACCACACCCTTACCTACAGCACCCCACACACCTATACCCTCCTACACCCACAAAAACCACCTTATACCCCCACCTCATAGCTACTCTACACACTACCGCTACCTACACACTCCCTGTCAGTTTTTTCCTACTGCTCTCTCTCTCTCTCTCTCTCGTTCTGTCCAGTTCTCCTCCCCACCCTCTCCCAACCTCACCCCACCCATCCGCTAGCCCACACCCACCCCTCCCACCCACCCATCCATTTATCCACCCACCCACCCATCCAACTCACCTTTCAAGTCCACCCATCCATCCAGCCCACCCCAAACCCACCCATTTCCTTCCCTTCTCACCCGTACCTCCACCCCATCCTCCTCTCCCCATCCATTTCCCCCTTCATGTACACCAATCCACCCACCCACACTTCATTCCACATCACTCCACACCATTTCCACCCCGGCTCACACCACCACCTTCAACACCACCACACCGTAACACAATACCACCGACACCACCTCTATCATCACCACTACCATCATCACCACTACCGACACCATCATCACCCACTACCGACACCATCACCACTACCAACACCTTCATCACCCACTACCAACACCATCATCACCACTACCGACACCATCATCACCACTACCGACACCATCACCACCACTACCGACACCATCATCACCACTACCGACACCATCATCACCACTACCAACAGCATCATCACCACTAACAACACCATCATCACCACTACCGACACCATCACCATCACTACCAACAGCATCATCACCACTACCGACACCATCACCATCACTACCAACACCATCACCACCACTACCGACACCATCATCACCACTACCGACACCATCACCACCACTACCAACACCATCATCACCCACTACCGACACCATCATCACCACTACCAACACCATCATCACCCACTACCAACACCATCACCACCCACTACCAACACCATCACCACCACTACCGACACCATCATCACCCACTACCAACACCATCATCACCCACTACCGACACCATCATCACCCACTACCGACACCATCACCACCCACTACCAACACCATCATCACCACTACCAACACCATCATCACCCACTACCACCACCATCATCACCCACTACCACCACCATCATCACACACTACCACCACCATCATCACACACTACCACCACCATCATCACACACTACCACCACCATCATCACCACTACCAACACCATCATCACCCACTACCAACACCATCACCACTACCGACACCATCACCACCACTACCAACAGCATCACCACCACTACCACCACCATCATCACACACTACCACCACCATCATCACCACTACCACCACCATCATCACCACTACCAACACCATCATCACCCACTACCACCACCACTACCAACACCATCATCACCCACTACCACCACCACTACCAACACCATCATCACCAACACCAATAATAATAAGAAATAATAATAATAATAATAATACAATCACCAATAATAATAATAATAATAATAATAATAATAATAAAATTCAATTCCCATTTTCTTTAGGAACGAATGCAAGTGGAGAGGAGGAGGGGGGGGGACTCTCCAAAATTACATATCCTACTCCTGACAGCTTGCATTTACCCTCTGACAACTTGTTAAGCTTAGCACTATTAAAGCTGGTGTGTGTGTGTGTGTGTGTGTGTGTGTGTGTGTGTGTGTGTGTGTGTGAAAATCAATACTATGTGCGCATATATGTATGTACGTATTTTTATATATGTAGGTATGAAGGCAAACATTCCATCTTCCTTAGTCACCCTTTCTCTCTCTCTCTCTCGTCAATAATGTGGAGTTTATGTACGTATTTGTATGTATGTATGTATGTATGAGTGTGAAAGCAAACATTCCATTTCTCTCGTCAATAATGTGGTTTTTGTATGTATGTACGTATTTGTATGTATGTATGTATGTATGAAAGCAAACATTCCACACTCTCTCTCCCTCTCTCTCTCTCACCTTTTCACCAATTCCCCCTCTCGCCTCAATCCTCCATTACCTAATCTCCCAAGTAGCGACCTTTTAAAGATACTATTTTAACTTTAAATTGGGTCTCTTAAGAAACAGAGAGAGAGAGAGAGAGAGAGAGAGAGAGAGAGAGAGAGAGAGAGAGAGAGAGAGATTTTATTTATACTTTCAAACATTTATACATACATACATATACATGGATACTATTGACTAGCACACACACACACACACAGAAAGTACTGAGAGAGAGCGAGAGAGAGAGAGAGAGAGAGAGAGAGAGAGAGAGCAAACCGTGTCTAATGAGTGTTATAAACCAGTACTATACACGTTATCCAAGTTCTCATCATAAACTGGGCACAAATACACAGTACTTACACCTACCTGCCTAAATTGTACCTTCACCATGACTAATCTACTTACATTCCTACTTAAACTCTACCTACCTACCTTCCTGCCTAAACAGTACCTTCACCATGCCTACCCTACCTACTTACCTACCTTCCTACTCACACCTACCTACTTAAACAGCACCTTCACATGACTAGCCTAACTACCTACCTACCTACCTTCCTCTATCCATCTACTTACATTCCTTTAACCTGCCTGTCAACTACCTACCTACATACCATTCACACCTACGTACATACTACTAGCAACCTACACAACCTGTTTTCCAAGTACCTACCGACCTACATAAATTCTAACCTACTTACATAACTACTCACCAAACTACCTACCAAATCCTTACATACTAACCATTAACAACCTGACTTCTTAAGGTAAGACCGTTCCTAGATGGTAATAATAAATAATAATAAAAATAATAATAATAATAATAATAATAATAATAATAATATAAAATCAAGTCACTGAATGTAGTGAGGCTGGATGAGGAGGAATGGAAAACATGAGTGCGTTTAAGTACTTGGGTAGTGTGATGAGTAAGGATGGAAGTTTAGAGGGTGAAGTGCTTGAAAGGGTACAACAGGGAAGAAAGGTTGCTGGTCCTTTGAAGGCAGTGATACGGAACAGGGAAGTGAGCATGGAAGTACAAAAGTCGCTGCATGACAGTATTGTGATACCAACTCTAACGTATGGAAGTGAAGCTTGGACCTTGTTGGAAGGATACAAGCCATAAGTGAGAGCAGTGGAAATGAGTTACTTGAGACGAGCATGTGGAGTTACGTGGAGGGACAGACTAACAAATGAGGAAGAGAAGGAGCATTGTGGTGTGGATGTGGATTGTAAAAAGCGTTAGGAAAAATACACTGAGGTGGTTTGGCCACGTGGAGAGGATGGAGAGACTGACGAGGAGAGTGTTTGCGAGTTAGGTGGAGGGGGGAGAGGGAGGGGAAGGCAGAGGATGAGATGGAAGAATGGAGTGGATAGGTAAATGAGAAAGGAGGGGTGAGCTGGGAGTAAGGCTGTGAAATAGCGTTGGACAGGGCGACATGGAGGCGATTTGTTTGTGGCCACTCCTTACGGGATTAAGACGTCTGACAAAAGGTAGTTAAAAATAAAAATAAAATTGATGATGGTGACTGACGACGACGACGATGAAAACCAGACGCAGTATAACCAAAATAATAATAATAATAATAATAATAATAATAATAACAATAATAATAATAATAATCTAACATGGGGAAGCCAAACTAAAACTATTCAAAGCTAGGCCAGAACACACCATCCTGAGTACACACGGAAGCTGTGGGAATGTAAACAAACGCACGTGCTTTCGGTCCGTGCCACGTGTCTTTGTTTACATATAGCTTTGGTCATTATTTCCAAGGCACAATAGTAACTCCTGTACATACCATACATTTTTACAAGTGAATATAGGAGTAAAAATGGAAATAAATAAGTACAAATTAAAATACATACGATTCCCGCCAGTAAAGCATATATAAATGAAAACCAGAGATACGGGGTAAATAATAAAGGAGAATAATAACTTGATAAATGTTGAAAAAAGTGAGCTGATAAATCGATTACGCCTTCAGTAACTGTGTATGTGTGTGTGTGTGTGTGTGTGTGTGTGTGTGCAGTCGTCTCGCTGGAACTATGGTCTGTGTGGTCAGTTTCTCTCTCTCTCTCTCTCTCTAACGATAGAAAAAAGGTTACCTAATCACCTCGTTCAATACATCACTACCTTACCTACCACAATGCAACCACCCTTCATCCAATGTAGTCAATTACGTGTGTGTGTGTGTGTGTGTGTGTGTGTGTGTGTGAGAGAGAGAGAGAGAGAGAGAGAGAGAGAGAATACCATGCAGTCTAAGCCTATCTGGCTATCTGGGCTACACACACACACACACACACACACACACACACACACACACACAAACCCAGTACATTCACCCCCACTATCACTTGCCCTCGCCCATACACGCGTCCAAGCCTCTTTCCCAATCCTCCTCCTCCTCCTCCTTTCCCTCCTCCTCTTCCCCCTCCTTCTCCAACCACCCCTCGGTCACACACTTCAGGAGATAGGCGACGGAATTTTGATGCTGAATGTACATCCTATGCCTTGATGATGATGATAATGATGATGATGACTGGTGATGATGATGATGATGATGATGATGATGATGATGACGACTGGTGATGATTAATGATGATGATGATTATGATGGGTGACTAAACGAATGACATGATGATGATGATGATGATGATGATTTTTTTCTTTGCTTCGCTTTACCCTATATTTGTTGCATTTATCGATTATATATATTTGCCTATGACGTATTATTGTATTTTACGCCTGAAGACTATTATCATTATTATTATTATCATCACCATTATTATCATTATTATTATTATATTATCATTATTACCATTATTATTATTTACCCACCTAACTAGATTTGTATTTTTCAATTATATTATACATTTGCCTATATTTTTTTTCTTTCAATTTTTCTTACTCTCGGTGCCAAAACTACAGTACATACAAAAAACTTTCCTTCAGCTTAGACTACAAAGGATAGTTATTAATGTCATAATGAAAGGGTTAATGAGGACTATATCTAATCCCTCAAGTCCAAAATTCCCCCCCCCCAAAAAAAAAAATCCTTAAAATTCCAAAAAACGAAAATAATCCCTCAAATCCCAAAAAATCCTCCCCAAATCCTTCCAATTCCCAAACCCTCCCCCCTAAAAATAATCCCTCCATTCCAAATTCCCCCCAAAAAACCACTCCAATCCAAAAATCCCCCCACAAAAAAGAAAAATACCATTCCAAAATCCCCCAAATAATCCCAATTCCAAATTCCTTCTCCCCCAACAAAAATCCAGGTCCAAAATCACCCCAAAATAATCCCTCCACGTTCCAAAATCCACCAAAAATCCCTCCAAGTCCAATATCCCC
Organism: Coenobita brevimanus; assembly: GCF_032717465.1. Lineage (NCBI taxonomy): Eukaryota > Metazoa > Arthropoda > Malacostraca > Decapoda > Coenobitidae > Coenobita > Coenobita brevimanus. The sequence continues at coordinate 4,000,378 of NC_136976.1, forward strand.
CAAAAATTCAATTCAAAAATCCTCCCAAAAATCAACCCATGCCCAAAACCCTTCCCCCCAAAAAAAAATAATCCCTCCAAGTCCAAAATACCCCCCCCCCAAAAAAAAAAAAATCCCTCTAAGTCCAAAATACCCCCCCCCCAAAAAAAAAAAATCCAAGTCCAAAATCTATCTATCTATCTATTGCCAGACGCCGCAATCCCGTTCGGGGTGGCCACAAACAAATCGCCTCCACGTCGCCCTGTCCCCCGCCATTGCACTGCCCTGCTCCCAACTCACACCTCCCCCTCTCTCTCTCATATACTCCCCCTAAATATATATAGACCATATATATAAATTTTCACATTTGGAAAGTCGAGATGTAGAGCTGGTGTGGGGATTACAGGGGGATTTAAAAGACACAATGAAATCCCCACTATAAATCAGATGTCTTTTTGCAGGAAGGACGAAGGTAATGTAGAATCTTTATGCCTTGTTCCTCCTCCCAAAAAATAAGTCAGTGCTAGGCGTGAGGAATGACAAGATGCTGTTTAGGCAGGAAAGCTGATGAAAGAAGAGTACAGCTTTCCCACGCCTGTTGTTGTAAATAATAATAATAATAATAATAATAATAATAATAATAACAACAACAACAGTAGTAGTAGTAGTAGTAGCAGCAGCACCAGCAGTAGTAGCAGTAGTAGTAGTAGTAGAAATAATAATAATAATAATAATAATAATAATAATAATAATAATAATAATAACAATAACAATGAGATACGACAGAAAATCCATCCTAAGCCCGTTTTTAAATCCCAACCCCGATCAAAAAAAAAAAAAAATCTCCCCAATCCGAAAAACAACTAAAAAGTTGAATAAAATCGTCTGGGGTATTTTGAGGGGGTTATGATGTAATGGGGGAAAATAAAAAGTATATTGGAAGGGGCTGAAGTGTATGTAGTCACTTTATTGAAGGGGTGTGGACACTTAATAGGCTAAATCGGTGAGGAAAAGGCGTCACGAAGCTTATTTCAACGACAATACGATTCTGGATGTACACTACCTAAAGTTCCCCTCCCGTGTGTGTGTGTGTGTGTGTGTGTGTGTGTGTGTGTGTGTGTGTGTCTCAATGTAGTTCCCTTTTATTCAATGTCAATGCTCCCTTTAATCTCTCTCACCGTAGTGGATCCGCAGCCGCAGACACTAATAGCACTTCTTCGTGACTAAATAAAAGGTTACCAGTTGTCGGCTGGCGTAGACTTTAACACGTATTTTTAAAGTTCAGAGAGAGAGAGAGAGAGAGGGGGGGGGGATTGAAGGGAGCAATGACATTGAATAAAAGGGAAGTACATTGAGAGAGAGAGAGAGAGAGAGAGAGAGAGAGAGAGAGAGAGAAACTCCATCACCAAGCTGTAGCAATAGAGTCAACACAACAATACAATGCTAGTCACGAAGAAGTGCGAAAAGGCTGCATAGACCCATAGTACTGTTCTATTATAGCCACAGAGCTTCGGGGAAAACTAGAATTTGGTGCTAGTCACGAAGAAGTGTTGGGAAAAGGATGTGCGTGTAGAGCCAGTACAGTCTTATTTTGAGTTACGTGATATCAGCTACAAAACGACGAAAATCTGGGCCAAGTTAAAGTGAACAATGCATAGAGAGAGACCGGTAGGGGTAGATAGTGAATAACAATGAGAACAATAGTGAATAACAATAACAATAGTGAATAACAATAAACAGAACATAGTGAATAACAATAGATAGTGAATAACAATAAAAATAGTGAATAACAATAAATACAACAGTGAATAACAATAGATTGTGAATAACAATAAAAATAGTGAATAACAATAAATACAAGTGAATAACAATAAAAATAGTGAATAACAATAAATATAACTGAATAACAAAAATAGTGAATAACAAATACAACACAGTGAATAACAATAGATAGTGAATAACAATAAAAATAGTGAATAATAAATAAAAGTGAATACCAATAAATACAATGGATAGTGAATAACAAAGTGAATAACAATAAATACAACAGTGAATAACAATACAATAGATAGCGAATAACAAGTAAAATAGTGAATAACAATACAATAAATACATACACTGGGGTAACCTGATCTACATGGTTATTAAGTACACCTGCAGCCTCTCTCTCTCTCTCCATGTCACCCTGTCCTCCCCTCCAGGCTATTCCTTCTCTCCAACTCACCCCCACCCGTTAATATACTCTCCACACCATCCGTCCACCTCATCCTCGGTCTACCACACCCCCTCCGTTCATTTACCTCTCCAACCCATCCACCCACTTCCTCCTCCTCCTCCTCCCCCCTCGTTCATAAACCTCTCCACCTCATCCATCTTCCTCCACACACACACACACACACACACACACACACACACACACACACACACACACACACACACAACCTTTTTCACGGTAATCCAACTTACCGTACATAAAAAGATCGCCTAACACCTTTTCCTAAGCGATTTATTTTGCTTATTAAACATTACTGTCCTCTTCTGTTACACAAATCCTTCCAGTAACGCGATACTCGAAATAACGTACAATAGGACATTACCCAGCCATATCCAAAAATAAATCGCTAAGGAAGAGGTGTTAGGGAGCTTCCTTTAAAACAAGAATATGTGCCTTTATGTTATTTATCTATTATGGAAATGTGATAGATAGAAAACAGAGGAAGAGGTGAATGAACAGGGAGGGAAGGAGGGAAACAGAGAGGGGAAGAGGAGAGGGGAAGAGAAAGGAGAGGAGAGGGAAGGGGAGGGGAGAAGGGGGGGAAGGGGAGGGGAGAAGGGGGGGAAGGGGAGGGGAGAAGGGGGGAAGGGGAGGGGAGAAGGGGGGGAAGGGGAGGGGAGAAGGGGGGGAAGGGGAGGGGAGAAGGGGGGGAAGGGGAGGGGAGAAGGGGGGAAGGGGAGGGGAGAGGGGGGGAAGGAATGAAAAAAAGGAGAAAGGAAGGGAGGGTGAGGAGAAGGAGAGGGGGAATGAAGTATTGTTCTGTACTGAGAGAGAGAGAGAGAGAGAGAGAGAGAGAGAGTCGTAAACATCGTGTACTCGTAAACACTGGTTATATTTATGTTTACACCTCCAGTCGTAAAACACACACACACACACACACACACACACACACACACACACAAAGGCTGTATCCAGGGTGGCTTCAAAAATATCTAAACACCCCTGCATTAGCGACTCATTCTTGACATTACACTTTAATATCCTCTTGTATTTAACGTTACGTATATATTAAAGAGATATACATAAGAGAGAGAATGTTAGGGTGTTATATGCAAAAATAAATCGCTAAGGAAGATATGTTACGAAGCCTCTTAGGGACGTATATTCAAGCCTCAATAAGGAAGTGTAAAATCAAGTTTGGCGCCAAATCCTCCCTTCCCTCTAGCGGCCAGCGGGGGAACTAGCCAGCCATTTTTCTTATTTTCGCTTTCTCGTCGGGTACGGAAGCTCCCTAACAACTCTTCCTTGGCGATTTATTTTTGAATACTGCTGGTAAATATCCTTCTGTACGCTATTTATGCAGAGTATGGTGATGTTGGAAGGATTTACGTAACAGAAGACGACAGTAAGGTGTAAAAAAACGCTTAAGAAAAGGTGTTAAGCGATACCGAAATGACTTGTGTAAGACTGAAGAGGACAGCCGAGTGTAATAAAAACAAATCGCTTTGGAAAAGGTGTTAGGTGATATTAAAAAACAGGACAATGAGCTGTGAAAAAATCGCTTAGGAATACGTGATGGACGACATTACAAGGATCTATACAAACACAAGAGAACAGTAAGGCGTAACAAAATAAATCGTTTAGGAAAAGGTGTTAGGCAATATTGGAAAAAAAAATTATGTAACAGAAGAGGACAGTAACAAATCGTTTAGGAAGAGATGTTACGTGATACTGGAAGGATTTATGTAACAAAAAGACGGTAAAGTGTAATAAAAATAAATCGCTTAGGAAAAGGTGTTAGGTGATATTGAAAGGATTTATGCAACAAGAGGACATTAAAGGGCAATAAAAATAAATCGCTTAGGAAAAGGTGTTAGGCGATACTGAAAGGATTTATGCAACAAGAGGACATTACGGGGTATGGTAATAAAAGTAAATCGCTTAGGAAAAGATGTTACGCGATATTGTAAATTATTTAACAGAAGAGGAGAGTAAGGTGTAACAAAATAAATCGTTTAGCAAAAGATGTTACTCAATACTGGAAAGACTTATAACAGAAAATGACAATAAGGTGTAATAAACAAAATAAATCGCTAAGGAAAAGGTGTTAGGCGATACTGAAAGCATTTATGCAACAAAAGAACAATAAGGGGTAATAAAAATAAATCGCTAAGGAAAAGATGTTAGGCGATACTGAAAGCATTTATGCAACAAGAGAACAATAAGGGATAATAAAAATAAATCGCTTAGGAAAAGATGTCACGGAGCTTCTTGAATCCACAGACCTATGACAGCCTGATTTTTTTTTTTTATATATATATAATTTTGAGAAAGAAGAGACTATTACCTGCGGAGGAATCAGAAGTATGGAAGGCAGGATAAAGAACTGGTAAATAATTGCAGGCTAACTTTTGCACATTCCTGTACAA
>NC_136976.1:4007500-4035000 GCF_032717465.1 Coenobita brevimanus
CACTAAATAAAATATAATAACTAGACGCCTTCAATAACCCGCTTAGCACCAATATTACGTACGCTAAATAAAACCCTCTAAATAAAGCAAGAACCAGAGGAAATACTATGAGGGAGAAAATATATCATCTTGACTATCAAACTTTCGACACCATCTCAATCTAAGTGACCTAAAATGCAATATCCGTTACTGGCAGACTGATATATTTTTTTAAGGTATGGTGGAGGTATAGCATAGGTAACGTCAATTATTACAGGTGTACAGTACTCTATTATTTTCTTTATATATGTGCAGTTCCGATCATTTTTTTCTTCTATCTTTATCTACAGCCAGACGCCTTAATCCCATTAGGGGTGGACATAAACAAATCGCCTCCATGTCGCCCTGTCACTTGCCATTATGCTATCCTCCCCCCAACTCGAACCCGCTTCTCCTAGGCTATACCTCTCCATCCCTCTTGTTACCACGAAATAAAATGTTACTTATTTGTTTGTTATGGAGAGACTTACCCAATTATTATTAAACAGCCTACATTGGTCTGCACTATTCCAGCTCAGAACCGTGTAACAAGTGTCTAGCTGGGTGTGTACATTATATAATATTATATATATATATATATATAATATATATTTTACAGGTAACTATATACGGTTTGTAAATATATTTTACGGTATATATATAAATATATCAAACATAAGTATATATTGTACATAAGTATACCGGTATTATACATAAGTATATATTACACACATATACAATATATCTAAATGTATATTATCTCTCTCTCTCTCTCTCTCTCTCTCTCTCTCTATATATATATATATATATATATATATATATATATATATATATATATATATATATATTATAATCACGAAATAGGTGATGGGGTAGTGGTTGGGTGTGCAGTTACTAGGCTGCGACACTGTTACCACACTGGGTAATGTACTAATGAGTAAATGTACATATGTCACCAGTACTTGTGCGTTATATACATGTGCTTGTAAGTGTACTGGGGTGGCTGTGTATATACCGGTATGTATAGATTGCGTACGTATGTATGTATATACGCATGTATTTGTGTACGTATTTATGTACATGTACGTGTGTGTGTGTCTTATGTACCGGTATGTGGTGTATATTACTTCTTGGTGTACGGTACACTACAGAATACATGTACTTTACTCAAACTGAGGGACGTCACCTACTAATATAGGTAGAGGGGGGGGGAAGCGAGGGCACGAGGGCAAGCACAGACTCCCTCCCACTTTCCCTTTACCCCTCCACCTCCTTCCCTCCACTCATCCACCCTTCTCTCCACCCTCCCTTTCCCGTTCTCTCCATTTCTCCCTCCAACCTCCTTTTCCCCCTTCTCTCCACTCCTCCCTCCCTTCCCCCCTTCTCTCCACTTCTCCCTCCAACCTCCCTTTCCCCCTTCTCTCCACTCCTCCATCCCTCCACTCTTCCCTCCACTACAAACTTTATGGGAATATCAAAGATTACATGTCCCAATTCTCTCTCTCTCTCTCTCTCTCTCTCTCTCAATACAGTTCCCTTTTGTTTAATTTCAATGCTCCCGTCAATCCTCTCTCTCTCTCTCTCTCTCTCTCACACACACACAGACACACACACACACACACACACTGTCAATTCAGGTCAATACACATCGATTCGGGTCACACCCAATAAAGGACTCTGTGCCGGGTCACTCCCTCTCGACGATATATTTATTGAGATGTGACATTTCTGGACTTCGGGGACTGGGATGGGATGGGATGGGATGGGATGGGAAGGGAAAGGAAGGGAAGGGAAAGGATGGGATGGCATGGGATGGGATGGGATAGGAAGGGAAGGGAAGGGAAGGGATGGGATGGGAAGGGATGGGATGGGATGGGACGTGGTGTGGTGTGGCGGGATAAGATGGGATGGGGTCTGGTGTGGTACGATGGGATGGGGTAGGGTGGGGTGGTGGTTGGTCACAGGAGAATATCTATCTATATATCTATCTACACATGCATGTATACACATTATAACGTATAACAGAGACAGACAGACAGATCGATAGATATATAGATATAGGCGTTGTAGATTGGTATTTATATTCTCAGCATCACAGCACCGGGTGGGATGGGCGGAGGAGAGTGGGAGGGATGGACGGAGGAGAGTGGACGGGATGGACGGAGGAGAGTGGACGGGATGGACGGAGGAGAGTGGGTGGGATGGGCGGAGGGGAGTGGGAGGGATGGGCGGAGAGGATTGGGTGGGACGGGCGGAGAGGATTGGGTGGGATGGGCGGAGAGGATTGGTTGGGACGGGCGAAGAGGATTGGTTGGGACGGGCGGAGGAGTGGGTGGGACGGGCGGAGGAGTGGGTGGGGGGGGGCCAACCGGGGGAAGTGCACGGTAGGTAGGCGAGGAGAAAGCCAGAGCGGAGGGAAGAAAAAAAGGGTGGAGGGAGTAGAATGGACTGGGTGGGATGGGGGACGAGGAATTATATGGGCAATGACAGTGGTGAAAACATTATTATTATTATTAGCTGGAGGGAGATAAGAACATAAGTGATCATGATGATAATAATAATAATAATAATAATAATAACAATAATAAAAGTGGATGGGATGATGATAAAAATAATAATAATAGTAATAATAATAATAATAATAATAATAATAAAAGTGGACGGGATGATGATGATGATAATAATAATAATAAATAATAATAATACAAGTGGAAGGGAAGAGGAGGGAGTTGTGGATGGGGGATGAGGCATATAGGTGATGACGATGGAAACATTACTATTAGTTGGGAGGGGAAAAAAAAGATGACAATAATAATAATAATAATAATAATAATAATAATAATAAATAAAACTGGACGGGAAGAGGGGTGGAACGACAACAGTAATTCAAGGCAATAAATGGATTGGGATGGAATGCTTTTGGTAAGAATACAACCATAAGTAATCAATGGTCACTCCAATTCTAACTTTTATTTCAGATACGTCGAGGCTAATTCTTAAAAGGGAAATTCACGAAGGTTGACAGGGATAAGTAATATTAGGCAGCAGTATCAGAGATACTGGATTTGGAGAAAGCATATGACAGGGTGGATAGACAAGGATTGTGGAAAGTGTTAAGAATATATGGAGTAGATGGGAAGTTGTTGAATGCTGTGAAGAGTATGTACGATGGTGCGAAGGCTGCAGTGCGTGTGGATGGTGAACTAAGTGAATTTTTCTCTTTGAAAGTTGGTTTGAAACAGGGATGTGTCATGTCTCCATGGTTGTTCAATCTGTACATGGATGGGGTAATAAAAGAGGTACAAGGTAGGGTAGTGGATGTTGGAGTGGCCCTGGTGAGAGAGGATAGTGTTTGGAAACTCCCTGTACTGTTGTTTGCAGATGATACTGTGTTGTTGAGTGAAGACGAAGGGGAGCTGCAAGGCTTGGTGGATGAGTTTGAGAGAGTGTGTAAGAAACGGAACATAAAGGTGAATGTAGGGAAGAGTAAAGTGATGGTCTTTGAGAGAGGTGAAGTCAGTGAATGTACAGCGAGGTTGGATGGTGAGGAATTGGAAAATGTGAGTACGTTTAAGTATTTGGGTAGTGTGATGAGTAAGGATGGAGGTTTGAAGGGTGAAGTGCTTGAAAGGGTACAGCAGGGAAGAAAGGTTGCTGGTTCCTTGAAAGCAGTAATAGGAAACAGGGAAGTGAGCATGGAAGTAAAAAAGTTACTACATGACAGTATTGTGATACCAACTCTAACGTACGGAAGTGAAGCTTGGACATTGTTGGAAGGACACAAGTCAAGAGTGAGAGCAGTGGAAATGAGTTATTTAAGAGGAGCCTGTGGAGTCACGTGGAGAGACAGGCTGACGAATGAGGATATAAAGGAACGTTGTGGTGTGGATGTGGATGTGATAGGAAGCGTTGTGAGGAACACACTGAGGTGGTTTGGCCATGTGGAGAGGATGGAGGGTGAAAGACTGACAAAGAGAGTGTATGTGAGTGAGGTGGAGGGTGGAAGAGGGAGGGGGAGACCGAGGATGAGATGGAGGGATGGGGTGGAGAGGTATATGAGAGAGGGGGGTGTGAGTTGGGAGCAGGGCAGTGAAATGGCGGGGGACAGGGCGACTTGGAGGCGATTTGTTTGTGGCCACCCCAAACGGGATTGAGGCGTCAGGCAATAGATAGATAGATAGATAGTATCAGAGAGAGAGAGAGAGAGGGAGAGAGAATGTAAACAATAATCAGATAACAGAACAGACCAGGAAGTATGATCTTTCGCATATGATTAACCCCATTCAATAATAATAATAATACGTTTTTATTCTTGGTACTTCTAAGCTGACACGGAAAGGAAATAAAAATCTCAAGGTGTTGGCAGATGAACTATGACAACCTATGGTGTACCCTATCTGATTGCCCGAACTCGAATAAAATTTCAAGCTCATCAAAAACACGGAGAATATATTTAAAGTTCTCCTGTTAAATAATAGAATGGTATGTATGGTTTAATCACCGTAAGTAAAGAGTACCGAATAATGCTCACGACTAGCTCGATGGCAACACTCAAATGGCAAGCGCGGGTAGCAATGAACGCGACTCTCTCCTTATGTTACCTAGATATTTTTTGTTTATTATTATTATTATTATTTTTAATGGCACGTCCGTAGGCCCCTCGTTGTCTCGTGCTAGATATTTACTGCCACCTCCCCTCCCTCCCTCTCTCTCAGAAGTGTTTGATAGTATATTCTTCATGTTTTTGATGAAGAGCTGGGTATTTTATTCCCAGGAACACGAGGAAAGTAGTTAAAAATGAACATCATCGCCTGGCAATCAGCAGCCACGAATCAAACACATCCTATTCCCCCATACATCCCAGATGTACAGGGCAATCAAATAGGGTACAGTACGATGAACAACGATAGATGTGACGTGAGGTGAGATGATGCTGAATAACATGAATACAGTAAGGAATAATGATTGAAGTGAAGTGAGGTGAGATGATGCTGAATAACATGAATGCAGTAAGGAATAATGATTGAAGTGAGGTGAGATGATGCTGAATAACATGAATGCAGTAAGGAATAAAGATTGAAGTGAAGTGAAGTGAGGTGAGATGATGAATAACAAGAATACAGTAACTACAGACTCCTATAGGTCCCACACTAATGGTAAAGGAAGTTCAAAAGCAGGATACGTAACAGATGACTGAACTGAAGGAGATAAGAAATAAAATCGCTATGTAGTAAGGCAACATGAATAAAGGGAGTCAGGCCAGTAAAGAAGGGTGAATGAGTGAATGATGAATAAACTGCTAAATGGTGGAGGGTTTATAAATGGTAACAAATATTGATAAATTTGTGAATAAGATTGGTAAATACTGAAGGAGGATGAATGAATGGTAAGGAAAATAGGTTAAGTATATAAATGAGGTGAATGAGGTGGGTGAATATGCATAGGGTAGGTAAATAATAAAGGAATATTATTACATGGTGAATACGATGAGATGAATGATGAGTAAAATTAACAGAATGAATAACAGTAAGAACGGAGATAAATGACGTGAATGAGGTGAATAATGTGGATAAATAATAACGAAGAATGAATAAACAGTAAAAAACAGAGGTGATGAGGCAAGTGAATGATGAGTAACATGGGTGGGAAGTGAACATGAATAAATGGTGAACAAGATGAATGATACCGTATACAGATGAGGTGAATGGATGAATGATGTAAGGTGGGTATGTAGTAAAGGAAGGTGAATAAACAGTGAATAGGATGAATGAAATGAGGCGAGGAAGAGGAACGTGACTGAAAGCAAACAGTATGGAGGAGCCAGGCTTATCGATTTGCGTGTGTGTGTGTGTGTGTGTGTGTGTGTGTGTGTGTGTGTGCTACATCCTTACATGCTCACACGCTTGCCTATCACATGTAAACTCTTGTGTACCGATTGTGTGCGTAAGCCTATAACGTGTATTCTTTTTCGTGTGTACTTGTGTGCACTACGGCTTCTTTACAAACGGTATGTGCACTTCTACATGTGTACTCTTATCATACACCAGCCGAAGTACAGATTCCCATATTACAGAAATCTCTCTTTCTCTACCTCTCTCATACATACTCAGAAAAACAAACACACTACAGTAGTTTCCCATACATTTCACACGCACACACGTATTACACCCCCCTCACACACACGCACACACACACACACACACACACACACACACACACAAACCCCCCACACACACAAACCCACATAACACAACATAATGCACATACGCAAAACACAAACACACGCAAAATATCTTACTAAACAAAAGAACTCCGTATCCCGTTCATGATCTGTATATGTTAGGTCACGCAATTAGGCTAGTAAATCATGGTTAATTAATCTAGGTTATAGTCACAGAGGTCATTAACCCTCGGCGTGCGGGCAAGGTCATATGATGCGCATTGGTCTACCTGGGCTATGCTGAAACCCTCATATGAAGTAGTTTACAGTGGTTATAAAACGATGAGTACGGGGAGGTATGCCAACTAACAATGAATCAGCGTGTGTGTGTGTGTGTGTGTGTGTGTGTGTGTGTGTGAGAGAGAGAGAGAGAGAGAGAGAGAGAGAGAGAGAGAGACCAGGAGCATTGTACAGGTGTGTTTGTCTCTAACTGTAGTGTGAGCTGACCTGGTGTAGGCCTGTGTTTATATAGGGCTTTAATTACACACACACACACACACACACACACACACGAATTAGTCATCAAGTTTAATCCGGCTTAATCCTTTTCTAAGTACGGATCAAATGGACGACTAATCCCGCCTGCGTCTGGAGAGGAGGAAATCCCACGAGCACTGACAGGTGTGGAGAGACGGCATAAGAACACAAGAAGAGACAAACTGCAGTAGACAAGTTGACCAATGCTATAAATAATGTCATGTCAAATATCATGTTAAAATTAAAAGAGTACAATATATCACAAAAGTCTACCCTTTACCCTATTATTATTCTTTCAGACATAGGCAGCTCCTACAAGACTAACTAAACTACTGGAACAAGATATGGATAGTATTCGTAATGAAGAAGACTGACGGTGAAAAGAATACATCAGAAGTGTGAACTGATATGCAACAACCCTCTCTGATTAAGTTCATGACCTGACAAACCCAACCCAACCCTACAGACAATATCCTTATCTGACTGAATCGTTTTGTTATCACCTTCCCTACACCAACCAACCACGAAAGGGCCAACGGGACTACTGCTGTTTGCTTTCCTTTGTATTCCACCTAACAAACCTAACTCAACCCAATCCAACAGCCCTGACCTAACAAACCCAATCCAACCCAACCCTACAGACCTAACATAACAAACCTGACCCAACCCAACCTTACAGATCTTACTTAACAAACACAACCCTACCCTACAGATCTAACCCAACAAACACACAAACCCTAGAGACCTACCCTGACCTGTCCTAAGCACCAAGTACCACAGAATCTACCGAAAAAAAAAAAAACATGATACTATTAAACCCTATGGTAGGCTCCAGTACGATATTTTCCACATAAGAGTGAATCGTTAGTATTTATAATTTTCTGCTATACTTCTTTTACTCTAACCTGGCCTAAAACTGCCATCTCTCCATCATTAATACCGAGTTTTAACACTATAGTAACACAGGAATACGATGCTAGTCACGAAGAAGTGCTCTGGAAAGGATGTCGAATCGCAGTACTTTTTCTGCCACTGAGCTGCGTGAAATAAGTTGGACAAAAACGAAAATCTGGACAACGTTATGGTGAAAGAACTAATAGGATTTTAATTATAGTCTGTCTCAGGAAAAACGAAGGTAGAATATCGTCTATTTTACTCCAAAGTCACTGTCAAAGGCCGAAGGCATCTGATTTAACGACCTGTGGGAATACAGGCTGGCCAGGGACAAGGCCTGAGGGCGAGGCACACACACACACACACACACAAACACGCCTTAAGCCCGTAAGGGGTGGCCACAAACAAATCGCCTCCAAGTTGCAATGTAGAGGTTAGATACAGCCTTCACTAACCCCTTCCCTACAAGAGGCCTCATCTAAGTATTATATAAGCGTCTAGTACATAGCTAGAATAAAAAACCTGAGTGCTAGAAGTGAGGGAAATGGATAGGTCTAGCGCAAAGTTAGGCAAAGGGTGTTGCGAGTGAGCGTCTGAGTTGTTTGAATACCAACGGTGACCAAAACTTAATTAACTAAAGTCAGTCACGGTTAATCCAAGACCAAACGTACTCCACACTTCAGTAAATATATTAAAAACTTCAGTAAATATATTAAAGTTAGGAAAGGAGGGATTCTAGGACCAACAGTAATAAGGTTTCAGTAAAGACATCAGAAATCGGTAAAAAGATATCAGGGCTACCATAAAATACAAAAATTACAGCCAAAACAAAAATACACAGTTGCCAGATCAGGACACACAAACCCCGCCCTCCTCACACACACACACAAACCCCGCCCTCCTCGCGCGCACACACACACACACACACACAAACCCCGCCCTCCTCACACACACACACACAAACCGGCCCTTCTCTCTCACACACACACACATCTTTCACTTGCACAAACCCGCCCTTCTCTCCTTCTTCCTCTCCGCCCCCCCCCCTCTCTCTCTCTCTCACACACACACACACACACATCTCTTTCACTTACACAAACCCGCCCTTCTCTTTCTTCCTCTCCGCCCCCCCCCCTCTCTCTCTCTCTCACACACACACACACACACACACACTGCATGCCTGGGGGACGTTCAGAAATTCAGATAAGGATGACTCAGGAAATGCCACACAGAAGGCAGCTCCACATCTCGGCTATTTAGTGATGACAAATGCTATACTCTCTTTACTCTAACTTGACCCAAATTTTCGTCTTTTTGTAGCTTATTTCACGTAGCTCAGTGGCAGAAAAGGACAGTATTACGGCTCTACACACTTTCCACAGCACTTCCTCGTGACTAGCACCATATTCTAGTGCTAATCTATTGTTCCAACTCAGGCTCACTGGCAGAAAAACTATATTACGCCTCTACATTCTTTCCACAGCACTTCTTCGTGACTAGCACCATACTCTAGTACTAACCAACTGTTTCAAATCATGTGCTGTCAAATGATGGATGATGGTAATACCGGTAAAAGAATTATAATAATAATAATAATAGTAATAATAATAATAATAACAGTAATACTAATACTAATAATAGTAATACGTTTACACACTTTCCACAGCACTTCTTCGTGACTAGCACCGTAGTAACCTATTTTTCCTATTCACAAGTTTAGGGGCATAATAATAATAATAAATAGTTTTCACTGCAGCAAGTCCATAGTTCCAATACATGGTACCATATTTTCCATTCCTTATCCCCATAACTTCCCTCTCCAATCCACCACGCTCCCTACAACAATGGCAAGGCAGGATATGGCAACAGTGGTGGGGTGAAGATATGGCAACAGTGGTGGGGTAAGAAAGGATATGGCAACAGTGGTGGGGTAAGGCAGGATATGGCAACAGTGGTGGGGTAAGGCAGGATATGGCAACAGTGGTGGGGTAAGGCAGGACATGGCAACAGAGATTAGGTAACATGATATGGCAACGGTGGTGGGGTAGGGCAGGATATGGCAAGTGGTGGGGTAGGGCAGGATATGGCAAGTGGTGGGGTAAGCAGGATATGGCAAGTGGTGGGGTAAGCAGGATATGGCAAGTGGTGGGGTAAGCAGGATATGGCAAGTGGTGGGGTAAGCAGGATATGGCAACAGTGGTGACATGAAAACAGGGCAGCTATGACAACAGGAAGTATATGGCAACAGTGGTAGGATTGATAATAGCAGACCCCTGATATGGCAACAACGACGTGATGCAAGCTATGGCAATGCAAAGGATATGGAAAATGGGCAGGACTGAATATGGCAACAGTATGGCAAAGATACTGTAATCATCATCTACCAATCTCGTTGTCAAAATTACAGTAGTGTGTTACAAAAGTCTACCATTTACCCTGTTATAACTTGCAGATATGAATGAATGGTATCGTGAAGCTGGATAAGTAGTCCCATGGTAATAATAATAATAATAAAAATAATAATAATAATAATAATAAATAATAATAACAGTAGTAGTAATAGTAAAAGTAGTGTAACAGTAGTGGTTGTAGAAGCAGTGTAGTAGGGGTAGTGTAGTAGCGACAGCGTAGCAGTAGTAGTAGGGGTAATAATATCAGTACCGTAGCAATAGTAGTAGTGTTGTTAGTGGTGGTAGTAATAGTAGCAACCAACAACAATAATAATAATATTAAAAATAAAATATAATAATAATAATGTTTTCATCTTAGCCCACTGAATGAATTAAAGGGCACATTTCGAATCCTTTCACTACGAGAGAGAGAGAGAGAGAGAGAGAGAGAGAGAGAGAGAGAGAGAGAGAGATAGAGAGAGAGAGATTTCTATAAGGGGTTAAATAAAATCAAACTGGCCGAAAGATCTGGCAACAGTGCATGTCTATCGTCCGTTATAACACACACACAATGTATATTGTAGAGCACATACTGTACATAGCCTATAAAAGGAACAAGTGTACACACACACAATGTATATTGTAGAGTACATAGCCTATAAAACGTACAAGCGTACACACACACAACCTGTATATTGTAGAGCACAGCCTACAAAAGGAACACACACACAATCTATAGCGTAAAGCATATACATAGCCTATAAAAGGAACAAGTGTACACACGCACACACACCTGTATGTTGTAGAGCACTGACATAGCCTACAAAAGTACACACACCTGTATGTTGTAGAGCACTGACATAGCCTACAAAAGTACACACACACACACCTATTATTATATAGCACATAGCCTACATAAGGAAAATGTGCACACACACACCTGTATGTTGTAGAGCACTGACAGCCTACAAAAGTACACACACACCTATTATTATAAAGAACATAGCCTACATAGGGAAAAAGTGCACACACACACAAACCTGTATATTGTAGAGCACAGCCTACAAAAAGAAAACACACACACACACACACACACACACACAAACGAAAAAATACCAACAGGTAAATGTATCAAACGTAAGACAAATAGAAACAAATCGTAATTTTAAAAAATGGGGATTGAAAAAAAAATATATATATTAGTACGTTAAATGAAAACCAAATGTAAAAACCTAAACGTGAAGAAATACAAATGTCGAATTTTTGAAATGTGATAAGAAAATGAAAGTGATAAAAATGGAATCGAATAAATACATACTGAAAATGGTAATAAAATAAGCAAATGCAAAAATGGAATATGGTTCTCCTTACAATCACAAATATCCTCACCATCCTTCTCATCATCAGCACCACCATATCATAATCCTACTCTTCCTCCTCCTCATCAGAATAGGCTAATCATCACCACCATCCTCCTCTTCATGATCACCATCCTCCTCCTCCTTCACCGCATCCTCCTCATCATCACCATCCTCCTCCTTCATTTCATCATCATAATCATCACCATCCTCCTCCACATCGTCATCATCCACCTCATCACCATCACCATCCTCTTCTTCCACCATCATAATCATCACCATCCTCCTCATCATCACCACCATAATCATCACTATCCTCCTCCTTCACATCATAATCATCACCATCCTCCTCTTCCACCTCATCATAATCATCACCATCCTCCTCATCATCACCACCATAATCATCACTATCCTCCTCCTTCACATCATAATCATCACCATCCTCATCATCACTATCCTCCTCCTCATCATCATCAATCATCACCGTCCTCATTATCACTATCCTCCTCCTCCACACCATCATCACCATCCTCCTCCTCCTCATCAATCATCACCATCCTTCTCCTCCATACCTCTTTTCCCTCCAAAGGATGTAGCGATGGACGCAAACAAAAAATAAAAATCACTACTACGTTTTATTAATCTTAACACTTGGCCTTTCGTTCCTAGAGGTCAAAGTTCCCGCCAAAAATACGAATTGTAAACCTCACTAAGTTTAAACGTACTTTTTTCTTTCAACCTTAACCGCTTAACTGTAATTCTCGCCGGGAAAGAATAGTCGGATCTTACCCTACATTACTGCTACATTATTCCTACAGTATTAATGACAAAACTTATTCCATATTTTCGTCTTTTTGTAGCTTATTTTACGTAGCACAATGGCAGAATGAGGCAATATTCAAAGTCTACAGCCTTCTCATGGCACTTCTTCGTTACTAGCTTAATATTCTGTTACTTGTCAAAAAACTCTATGGCAGAATGAGAATGCTACAACTCTCCATCCTTTCCCTAACACTTCTTCACTGCTAGTTTTAATCTAGCGGTACTGTACAACTCAACACATGACAGGAAGCGATTTAAGCAGGAAAGTCACAGAACGAAGGTGTCTGTCTTGAAGGGGACCTGGCAACACAACCCTAAAAAATGATCCTTGCACTACACCAGAGATGATTGAGTACACAACCAGAATAAAACAAGCCTGAAATGAAATGACACACACACACACACACACACGAGAACTGGCGAGCTGGTAATATTTCACACAGGTGCCGGGCTAAGGGGGATGTGGTAACACTGAGGACCGCGTAACCTCTAATAAAAAATGAAAATAAATAAAACTACAAACAACCAGAATACACCCACATGAAAATCCTACACTCACAGAAACAAAGTATCCAAAGAAAAGTTTGCGGCGTTTGTAGTGATTCAAAACGGTGCTGGGAGGGTGATGGGTGTCACGACGTAAACCTACGGTAACCTAATACAGTAGAAGTAGTAATAATAATAATAATAATAATAATAAATTATGCGACCACCACCACTGACACTACTACTAAAAAATAACACTACTACTACGGTACTACTTTTAACAGTAATAATGGTCCTACTACTATTATTACTTCTACTACTACTATTACTGCTACTACTAATAAAACTATAAAACACAAAATTAAGGATAACTCAGGATTTCAGGAAAGCAGTGAGGATGTGGCAACATACAGCCTAAAATACAGAGCAGAGAATAACCCACATCTACCTTTAGCAATTCTTTGGTGAATAATAATAAATCGTTTTCATTTTTGAAGGCTCCATCATGCTTGCAAGCATCGGCCTTGGTCACCTTATGGCGGCTCTCGATGCTGCTCGATATCTGGCAGCTTTCCTATTTAGTCCCTTAACCCTGAGGTCACACTCAATGACCTCGTCCCAGGTCTTTTCGATCTACCTCTCATAACCCTACCCCCAACACTAACACTTCTCACTTTCTGCACCCAATTATCATCCCCCATTCTTTCCACACGTCCAAACCATCTCATCTACCTCTTCTCATCACAACACCAACACACTCCAGTCCCATCCTACCTCTCAAATCTTCCATCACAAACCAAGGTCCCCAAGGCCTTGCACTCAAGGACGCACAGCACATCCATCTAATCATTGTCATTTCTGTACGCTTGAGCCTGCGAATATCCTCTTCCTTTACTGTCCAGGTCTCACTAGCATACAGCAATACACTCCTAACAAATCCCGCATACAAAGATCTCTTAGCACGGCGGGATAGCCCTCTCAATGCCAGGAGAGGGAACAGCTCCCTGAACTTCTTCCAACCACTCCTCACTCTAGCCACACAGCTAGCTCCTGCCCCACCTCCAGCACGTCTCCCAAATAACAAAACTCTTCCACACACTCAAGTGACTCACCAGCAAGTTCAATCCTTTCAAGCCTGGCAATCTCCACATGCTCTCCCCGACACACTGCACATATGAATCAGCATTATCTCGCAGTCTACCTCTAATACCATTAAATCAGTTATGCACCCACTTATCACAAACACGGCACAAGATGGAATTACTTCCCACGTCCTTGTGACAAATCGCACATGGCCACTCTCCCTCATGCACAGTACCACCCTCAACCATAGATGCCATCACTTTTGTTCTATCTGTATCTACTCTTAAGCCTTTGTGCCCCATACCATCTCTCCACTTCACAAATATTTCCTCCACCTCCCTTTCATACTACTACTACTACTACTACTAATGATAATAATAATAATAATAACAATAACAGTAATAATAATATAACGATGAAAATAACGACGATAGTAGTAACAATAATAAGTAAAAAAATAACAACGTAAACATCAATAATAACGGTAGTCATTAATAATAATAATAATAATAATAATAATAATAATAATAAAAAATCCATATTAGCTTTTATCAGAGGCTTTCCTTCAACTAGAGGTTAGACACAGCCTATATTAACTCCTTCATAACTACAGCCGTCTCATAAGTTTAAGAAAATCGTCTGGAAAATAGCCTAGCAAGAATAATACAGGAACTTAGCCATATTCAACACATAATGACTTAAAATCTCATGGAAACTACAAACTCTGTAAAGAAATATTGTGGAGTTGGTAATACTTGAGGTGGAGTTGATAATACTTGAAGTTAGGGTAATATCTTAGGTGGAGTAATACTTGTGTTGGTAATACTTAAGGGTGGAGTTGGTAATACTTGAAGTTAGGGTAATATCTTAGGTGGAGTAATACTAATGTTGGTAATACTTGAGGGAGGAGTGATGCTTGAGGTGGAGTTGGTAATACTTGTGGGTGGAGTTGGTAATACTTGAGGGTGGAGTTGGTAATATTTTGAGGGTGGAGTTGGTAATATTTTGAGGGTGGAATTGGTAATACTTTGAGGGTGGAGTTGGTAATACTTGAGGGTGGAGTTGGTAATACTTGAGGGTGGAGCTGGTTATACTTGAGGGTGGAGTAATACTTGAAGGTGGAACTGACAATATTTGATGGAGGAGGTGGTAATACTTGAGGATTAGTTGGTAATACTTGAAGGTGGAGTTCGTAATACTTATGGGTGGAGTAATATTTGAGGGTGTTGTTTATAGTGGTGTTGATAATACTTGTGGGTGGAGTAATACTTGAGGATGTGGTTGGAAATATTTTGGGGTGAGTTGAATTTGGGTGGAGTAATGCTACGGGTGGGGTTGGTAATAACTGTGGAAAGAGTTGGTAATACTTGAGGGACGAGTAATACGAGTGGAGTTGGTAATACTTGAGGGGCGAGTGTAAAACTTTAGGGTGTAGTTGGTAATACTTGAGGGGCGAGTGTGAAACTTTAGGGTGTAGTTGGTAATACTTGAGGAAAGTGTTGGGGGCAAAGATGGGGTTAATACTGACGTCCTAACCTCATACTACTACTACTACTACGGTAATAATAATAATCTCATCTACACTTTCCCAACAAGTGCAAAGTGAGGTAAAGTTCAAGGCCAGAAAATCTTGAACAATAATAATAATAATAATAATAATAACAGTAGTGGTAGTAGTAGAAGTAATAGTAATAGTAGTAGCAGTAGCGAAACCAAACTATACTTAACCTACACTAACATTATCATAACATCACAAAAAAAAGCAAAACCTAAACTAAACAACGAACAGATGCAGGGCTGGTCATACTTGGAAGACGACGTGGATGTGCTGACAAATAATAATAATAATAATAATAATACATGAACCAACACTGATGTTTTGTTTATGTTTGCTGAATCCTTACGATTTTTATGAACCTGGTAAAACTGTACATCGAACCGCTCAATAAAGAATATATTTAAAGTATTCAAATTAAGAACACACATATGCGCAACACCTCCTGGAGTTTCCAAGATTATTATGTAACAGACGTCCTAGAGCTGAAGGGTTAAGTAATGGCCAATATTACGTAAAATCTCGCAAAACAGACGAGGAAAGCCAGAGAAGAATTGGTAATAATTCAGGAAGGTGGTGGTAACACTGACGTCCCCTAAAAAAAAAATAATAATAACTAATAATAAAACCACACGACAGACGCTCAGCAGAATAACCAGTCTAAAATATTAAGCTGTGTAATGAACGAAATGCAATAAAATAACTGAACCTCACCCTCTAGGAAATGGGTGAAGGAAAAGCGCGAGCTGGTAATAGCCGCGGAAGGTGGCGGGTCGAAGAGGATGTGGCAACAGCGACGACCTAACCGTAACCTCTAAAAAACAAAGCTGCACAAACCATCTGAAATCCGGCAATAATAACGGAAAATAAACAGATAAACGGTGGTAAAATAACGATAACAATTCAAACCTAGAGGAACTGGAGAAATAAAGGAAGGAGAAGAGGGAGTTGGTAATAATGGAGGAAGGTGGCGGGTCGACGGGGATGTGGTAACAATGGCGGCCGCTGAGTCATGGGCCTGTGGTGTGACGCAGTGGCCACGTTTGCTCCACTCTGCCTCCATTTTACCTCCACTTCCCTCCACTCTCCCTCCATCTTGCCTCCACCCTAGATTACCACGAGGAAGTTATGCGTTTATCTGAACATTTATGTGAACATATTAGAACTTAAGACTGTCATATTTAAAAATGTTCGTTCCTCACATTTTTAACGTATTTTACCTCCACCTCTCCCCACTCCCTCCATCTTGCCTCCACCCTGATCCGCTACGAGGAAGTCTGCCTTTACTTTTAACATTCATTTGAACAATATTTATTTACGAAAAACTATGCAAAATTTAAAATGTTCGTTCCAGGTAACGTATTTTACCTCCACCTCTCCACCCTTCCACCATCTTGCCTTCACCTCCATCACCAGGAGGAAGTTACATGATTTATCTTAACATTTAACTACACATCTTTGAAAATTTATTATTATTATTATTTTCATTTTCAAAAGGATAAATTTAACTAGTAACCAAGGAGACTCGTTCCGACCTATTCTCAAATTTTCCAGTTCCCTCAGATGAAAAATAAATATACCTGCTACCAGACATTTTGAGAGAGAGAGAGAGAGAGAGAGAGAGAGAGAGAGAGAGAGATGGAAGGAAGAGGAAGGCGACACTGAATGGGAAAATGGCGGGAAACCCATCACAACGGCTGCCCTGACTACCACCACCACCACAACTACCACCCACCACCACGACTACTACTGCCACCACAACTATTACCACCTCCACCACAACTACCACCCACCGCCATCACCACCACAACTACCACCCACCGCCATCACCATCACAACTATCACCCACCACCATCACAACTACCACCCACAACCATCACCACCACAGCTACTGCCACCACAATTTACCACCACCACCATCACCACCACAACTGCTACAATCACCACCACTACCATTACCATTATTACAACCACAATAATACAATCACCACCACCACCATCAGACCTACTACTGCTACTACTACCACCACCACCACTACCAGACCTACTACTACGACTAACTACTACTACTACTACCACCACCACTTACCACAACTACCTTCACAACACCACCACCTCCATACCTATCACTACTACCGCTACCAAGCCTACCACAACTACCACTATCACCACCACCACCACACCTACCACAATTACCACCACCATCAGACCTACCAGAAATACCACATCCCTATCTACCACCATCACTACCATCATCACGCACCATATACAACCATCAACCCAACAACTACCATCACTACCATCCATCACCACAACAGTATCACCATAACTACCATCACCACATACATCATCACAACTACCATTACCATCCTTATCACTATATTATACCACGTACGATATCAGGACCATCACTATCACCACTACCATCATCATTATCATCACCACCACCACCATCATTACTGCATCATCATCAGCACCATCACCATCATCATCATCCTGCTCACCACCACTACCACCATCATTACTGCATCATCATCACCACCACCATCAATACTGCACCATCATCATCATCATCATCATCATCATCATCATCACCACCACCACCACCATCATTACTGCATCATCATCATCATCACCACCACCACCACCATCATTACTGCATCATCATCATCATCATCACCACCACCACCACCACCACCATCATTACTGCATCACCATCATCATCACCACCACCACCACCACCACCACAACCATCATTACTGCATCATCACCACCACCACTCATCACCATTACCATCACCACCTCTCACTACAAAAACACTTCGTGATCATACGGTTCACATTTCACGTCATCTCGACCTGTTTATAAATTCACGTGATCTCATGAGTCACGTGAATTGTTATATTTTGCCAGTCTACAGCTTTATATCACGTAACATTAGGCCTTTCCTTAGACTTCTGTTTTCACGTGGATATAGTAACAATAGTAGTATGGGTGGTGGTGGTGGTGGTGGTGGTAGTAGTAGTAATAGTAGTAGTAGTAGTAATAGTAATAGTAGTAGTAGTAGTAATAATAATAATAATAATAGCAGTAGTAGTAGTAGAAGCAGTAGTAGTAGCAGCAGTAGTAGTAGCAGCAGTAGTAGTAGTAGTAGTAGTAGTAGTAGCAGTAGTAGTAGCAGCAGTAGTAGTAGTAGTAATAAATAAATAATAATAATAATAATAATAGCAGCAGCAGTAGTAGCCAGTAGTAGGAGTAATACCAGTAAGCTGTTGTAGTAGTAGTAGCAGTAGAAGTAGTAGTACTATAGTAGTAGTAATAGCTATAATAATAATAATAATAATAATAATAAAGTAATCGATCGTACTGTGATATTTTCGCCGTGACACCAGTGACATATGCAATGATATTCACGGGATATTTTTGACGACAGTGAAATGGCGGGGGACAGGGTGACGTGGAGGCGATTTGTTTGCGGCCACCCCGTGTAAGAGATTAAGGCGTTTGGCAATAGAGAGATAGATAGAACAGTGAGATGCAGAGGTTTTGAAGTGACAAATGTGATCCAGTGCAATCACGTGATGTTAAGTGATGATGTTTTAGATTCACGTCTTTCACCTCTTCAACACGAGGACGTCGCACACTAACAAACACGATAGCAGTAGAGGTGGTGGTGGTGGTGGTGGTGGTGGTAGTAGTAGTAGTAGTAGTACTGTAATGACAATAATGATAAAAACAGTAGTAGTAGTAGTAGTAGTAATAATAATAATAATAATAATAAATAATAATAATAACAGTAATAATAATAATAAAGTTAAAAAAGTAATAATAATATGATAATGACAAAAATAAATAAATAAAAGCAATCAAATAATATAAAAATAATAATAATAATAATAATAATAATAATAAAGCCCACTAATCTTGCCCACATCAGTGTTATCAGGCCACATGACACCTAAACCCTCTAATTACATGCACAACTCTAGCACTAAATGCCAGTGTTAAAATGCTCCCTAACAACTCTCCATTTGCGATTTATTTCCACACTTACTGAGTTTTACTGATGCAGACCTGGCAGATGTTAAAAGGGAACTACAGAAAACTGAGAGAGAGAGAGAGAGAGAGGGTGACAGTAGAAATGACAAGTAAAGAGGGGGAGGGAAAGAATGGAGGAAAGGGAAGAGGGGGAGGGAAAGAATGGAGGAAAGGGAAGAGGGGAAGGAAAAGAATGGAGGAAAGGGAAGAGGGGAAGGGAAAGAATGGAGGAAAGAGAAGAGGGGGAGGGATAGAATGGAGGAAAGGGAAGAGGGGGAGGGATAGAATGGAGGAAAGGGAAGAGGGGGAGGGAAAGAATGGAGGAAAGGGAAGAGGGGGAGGGAAAGAATGGAGGAAAGGGAAGAGGGGGAGGGAAAGAATGGAGGAAAGGGAAGAGGGGGAGGGAAAGAGTGGAGGAAAGGGAAGAGGGGGAGGGAAAGAGTGGAGGAAAGGGAAGACTGGGAGGGAAAGAGTGGAGAAAAGGGAAGAGGGGGAGGGAAAGAATGGAGGAAAGGGAAGAGGGGGAGGAAAGGGAAGAGGGGGAGGGAAAGAATGGAGGAAAGGGAAGAGGGGGAGGAAAGGGAAGAGGGGGAGGGAAAGAATGGAGGAAAGGGAAGAGGGGGAGGGAAAGAATGGAGGAAAGGGAAGAGGGGGAGGGAAAGAATGGAGGAAAGGGAAGAGGGGGAGGGAAAGAATGGAGGAAAGGGAAGAGGGGGAGGGAAAGAATGGAGGAAAGGGAAGAGGGGGAGGGAAAGAATGGAGGAAAGGGAAGAGGGGGAGGGAAAGAATGGAGGAAAGGGAAGACTGGGATGGCAAGAATGGAGGAAAGGGAAGAGGGGGAGGGAAAGAATGGAGGAAAGGGAAGAGGGGGAGGGAAAGAATGGAGGAAAGGGAAGAGGGGGAGGAAAGGGAAGAGGGGGAGGGAAAGAATGGAGGAAAGGGAAGAGGGGGAGGGAAAGAATGGAGGAAAGGGAAGAGGGGGAGGGAAAGAATGGAGGAAAGGGAAGAAGAGGAAAAAATGAGAGGGAGAGTAAAGGGAAGAGGAAACGACAGGAGGAAAGAGGTGATGAAAAGATAAGAGGAAGAGAGATGAGAAATACCATCAGTGGAGAGAGGGGGGGGGAGGAGAGGATGAGGAGTGGATGACAGAACTGAGAGAAAGAAAAGAGAGAAATGAGAGGAGGAAGAGGAGGAGAGAAGAGGAAGAGGAGAGGAGAGAAGAGGAAGAGGAGAGAAGAGGAGGAGGAAGAGGAGAGAAGAGGAAGAGGAGAAAGAGGCAGAGGAGAGAAGAGGCAGAGGAAGAGGAGAGAAGAGGAAGAGGAGAAAGAAAAGGAAGAGGAAGAGGAGAGAGAAGAGGAAGAGGAGAAGAGAGAAAAGGAAGAGGAGAGAAGAGGAAGAGGAGAGAGAAAAGAAAGAGGAGAGAAGAGGAAGAGGAGAGAGTAAAGGAAGAGGAAGAGAAGAGTTAAAGAAGACGATAAGGAATGGTAGGCGGGGTAAGGAGGGTAAGGGAAGAGGAGGCGGAATGACGTAACAGTACGGTAAGGACGTGAAGCTAAGGCAAGGCAAGGTAAGGCAGGGCAGGGCAGGGCAGGGTAGGGTAGGGTAGGGTAGGGTAGGGATGGGAAGGGAAGGGATGGGAAGGGAAGGGATGGGAAGGGAAGGGAAGGGAAGGGTAGGGTAGGAAAGGGTAGGTAGGGTAGGGAAGGGTAGGGTAGGTAGGGTAGGGAAGGGAAGGGAAGGGAAGGGTAAGGTAGGGAAGGGTAGGGAAGGGAAGGGTAAGGTAGGGAAGGGAAGGGGTGTGGAGATAAGGGAAGGGAAGGGAAGGGGTGTGGAGATAAGGGAGGGGAAGGGAAGGGGTGTGGAGATAAGGGAAGGGAAAGGAAGGGGTGTGGAGATAAGGGAAGGGAAGGGGTGTGGAGATAAGGGAAGGGAAGGGGTGTGGAGATAAGGGAAGGGAAGGGAAGGGAAGGGGTGTGGAGATAAGGGAAGGGAAGGGAAGGGAAGGGGTGTGGAGATAAGGGAAGGGAAGGGAAGGGAAGGGGTGTGGAGATAAGGGACGGGAAGGGAAGGGGCGTGGAGATAAGGGAAGGGAAGGGAAGGGAAGGGGTGTGGAGATAAGGGAAGGGAAGGGAAGGGAAGGGGTGTGGAGATAAGGGAAGGGAAGGGAAGGGAAGGGGTGTGGAGATAAGGGAAGGGAAGGGAAGGGAAGGGAAGGGGTGTGGAGATAAGGGAAGGGAAGGGAAGGGGTGTGGAGATAAGGGAAGGGAAGGGAAGGGAAGGGGTGAGGAGATAAGGGAAGGGAAGGGGTGTGGAGATAAGGGAAGGGAAGGGAAGGGAAGGGGTGTGGAGATAAGGGGGAAGGGAAGAGAAGGGGTGTGGAGATAAGGGAGAAGGGAAGGGAAGGGGTGTGGAGATAAGGGAGAAGGGAAGGGAAGGGGTGTGGAGATAAGGGAGAAGGGAAGGGAAGGGGTGTGGAGATAAGGGAGAAGGGAAGGGAAGGGGTGTGGAGATAAGGGAGAAGGGAAGGGAAGGGGTGTGGAGATAAGGGAGAAGGGAAGGGAAGGGGTGTGGAGATAAGGGAGAAGGGAAGGGAAGGGGTGTGGAGATAAGGGAAGGGAAGGGAAGGGGTGTGGAGATAAGGGAAGGGAAGGGAAGGGGTGTGGAGATAAGGGAAGGGAAGGGAAGGGGTGTGGAGATAAGGGAGGGGAAGGGAAGGGGTGTGGAGATAAGGGAAGGGAAGGGAAGGGGTGTGGAGATAAGGGAAGGGAAGGGAAGGGGTGTGGAGATAAGGGAAGGGAAGGGAAAGGGTGTGGAGATAAGGGAGGGGAAGGGAAGGGGTGTGGAGATAAGGGAGGGGAAGGGAAGGGGTGTGGAGGTAAGGGAGGGGAAGGGAAGGGGTGTAGAGATAAGGGAAGGGAAGGGAAGGGAAGGGGTGTGGAGATAAGGGAAGGGAAGGGAAGGGGTGTGGAGATAAGGGAAGGGAAGGGGTGTGGAGATAAGGGAGAAGGGAAGGGAAGAGAGGCAACATAAAGGAAGGGCAGGGAAGGGGTGGGTGGGCGAGAGATGGGTGAGGCAGCTTAAAGAGTGAGAGATGACGAGGGGGAAACTGGAGGCGAGAAGGGGTGAGGCAGGGTGAGGGGTGAATCAGGATGGAGGTGAGGGGTGAGGCAGGGATGGAGGTGTGGCAGGAAGGGTAGGATAAAACAGCGGTGAGTCAGGATTGAGATGAGGCAGGAGAGGGGTGAATCAGGATGGAGGTGAGGGGTGAGGCAGGGATGGAGGTGAGGCAGGAAGGGTAGGACAAAAGAGCGGTGAGTCAGGATTGAGATGAGGCAGGAGAGGGGTGAGTCAGGACTGAGGTGAGGCAGGAGAGGGGTGAGTCAGGATTGGGATGAGGCAGGGGTGGGTGAGGCAGACGGGGGCGTGAGGACAGAGAGGCCAGGATATGACGTAGTGAGGCAGGAGTGCACAGAGGCAGGCAGGCAGGACGAGAAGGAGGCAGACAGAAGATAAAAAGGCTAGATAGAAAGACGAGAGAGAGAGAGAGAGAGAGAGAGGATGCAGGAGGTGGGATGCTGAGAGAGGAGGCACAGAAAGGTAGGTAGGTAGTTAGGAAGGTAGATAGGTAGCAGGGTGAGGCAGGGGGAGTGTAGAGAAGGCAGGAGAAAACTTGGAGATTCGAGGCAGGGTTAGGCAGGGAACAGGGAAGGTAAATAAGTAGGAAGAGAAGGTATACGTAGGTAATTATGTTGAGAGAGGGAGGTGGATGGGTAGGTAGGCAGGGAGGCAGGTACGTAGGGAGGTGGATGGGAGGGTAGAGAGGTAGGAAGGTAAGCAGGGAGGTAGGAAGGTAGGCAGGGAGGTAAGTGAGCAGGGAGTTAGGTAAGTGGGTAGACAGGTAGGCAGCAGAGGGGTAGGCAGGCAGGCAGAACAGAGTAGACAACAAAGGTAGGCAGACAGGAGGAAAATCAAGGCTGAGGCAATAAAGGGGATAGGCATGCGGAAGGCAGGGTGAGACAGACAGAGAATAAGGGGTAGGCAGGGAGGCGACAGGGTTAGGCAGAGAATAAAGAGAGGTAGAAGGTAGGGTGAGGCAGTGACAGGATGAGGTAGGCAGATAGAAACTAGGGTAGATGAGATTGCCAGCCAGGTAAGGTAGGGTAGACGAGATAGGTAGGCAGGTAGGCAGGCAGACAGAGGGTAGACGAGATAGGTAAGCAGGTAGGCAGGTAGACAGAGGGTAGATGAAATATAATAAGTCTAGATAACACAACGATAACACACCATTCTTATCACCCTTGCATAACCCTTAAGATAAAGCCTTCACTAACCCCTTCACTACGAGGCCTCAAAATAAAAATAAATTAATAAATTAATAAATAAATAAACCTTCAGTAAAATCAAATAAAATACAAACAATAAAATGCATATGTTGTGGTACGAAAGAGGTTGAGAAATACAGATGATATGGTAGTGGTGGGTGGGTGGATGGACGAATGGGTGGATAGATGGACGAATGGGTGGATAGATGGACGAATGGGTGGATAGATGGACGAATGGGTGGATAGATGGACGAATGGGTGGATAAATGGACGAATGGATGGATAAATGGACGAATGGATGGATAAATGGACGATTGGGTGGATAGATGGACGAATGGGTGGATAGATGGACGAATGGGTGGATTGATGGACGAATGTGTGGACAGATGGATGAATGGGTGGGTAGATGGATGAATGGGTGGGTAGATGGATGAATGAATGGGTGGACAGATGAATGAATGGGTGGATAGATGGATGACGAATGGGTGGACAGATGAATGACTGTGTGGACAGATGGATGAATGGGTGGGTAGATGGATGAATGAATGGGTGGACAGATGGATGACTGGGTGGATGGATGAATGAACGGGTGGACAAATGGATGACGAATGGGTGGACAGATGGATGAATGGGTGGATGGGTGGACAGATGGATGGACAGAAGAAAGGTGAATGAATGGATAAAAGGATAGACGGATGCATGGGCGGAAGAAAGGATGAACGAATGGATGGATGGATGGATGGACGGCTGGATGGATGGATACAGGAAAAGATGTGGATGGATGGATACAGAAAAGAATGTGGATGGATGGATGAAAGTGTGGATGAAAGTATGGACGGCGGGTTAGATGAATGAATGGATGGTCAGATACATGAATGGATGAATGAACTACTGAAAGGAATGACGGATGAATGGATAGATAGATAGACAGAAAGATAGACAGATGGATAGATAGATACAGATAGATATAAAAGGTACATATCAGGCAAGTCCTTAAATGCAGGGAAGATGGACTGGTATGTAAGGTAGTGTGTTTAGTGGTGGTGGTGTGGTAGTGGTGGTGATGGTGGGTGGTAGTAGTGGTAATGTGGTGGTGTTGGTGTGGTAGTAGTACTGGTGGTGGTAGTGGAGGTGGTGCTGGTGTGGAAGTAGTGGAGGTGGTGCTGGTGTGGCAGTAGTGGTGGTGGTGGTGGTGGTGAGGTGCCGGTAGTAATGGTGACTGTGGTGCGAATGTGGTGTGGTGGTGGTGTTGTGGTAGTAGTAGTAGTGGTAGTAACTGCAGTAACTCTAGAATTAACAGTGACAGCTACTAGTACCATTTTTCCTCTAACTTGGCCTGGATTTTCGCCCTTATGCAGCTTATTTCACGTACCTCAGTGGCAGAAAAAAGTGCTACGGCTCTACATCCTCTCCACAGCACTTCTTCGTGACTAGCACCATCTACCTACCTACCTATCTATCTATCTATCTATCTATTGCCAGACGCCTCAATCCCGTTTGGGGTGGCCACAAACAAATCGCCTCCAAGTCGCCCTGTCCCCCGCCATTTCACTGCCCTGCTCCCAACTCACACCCCCCTCTCTCATATACCTCTCCACCCCATCCCTCCATCTCATCCTCGGCCTCCCCCTCCCTCTTCCCCCTCCACCTCACTCACATACACTCTCTTCGTCAGTCTTTCATCCTCCATCCTCTCCACATGGCCAAACCACCTCAGTGTGTTCCTCATAACGCTTCCTATCACATCCACATCCACACCACAACGCTCCTTTATATCCTCATTCGTCAGCCTGTCTCTCCATGTGACTCCACAGGCTCCTCTTAAATAACTCATTTCCACTGCTCTCACTCTTGACTTGTGTCCTTCCAACAACGTCCAAGCTTCACTTCCGTACGTTAGAGTTGGTATCACAATACTGTCAAGTAGTAACTTTTTCACTTCCATGCTCACTTCCCTGTTTCTTATCACTGCTTTCAAGGAACCAGCAACCTTTCTTCCCTGCTGTACCCTTTCAAGCACTTCACCCTTCAAACCTCCATCCTTACTCATCACACTACCCAAATACTTAAACGTACTCACATCTTCGGGTATTAATTCGAGATGTAGAGTGCAATTTTAGGTCAGTGGTAGCGGAGGTGGTAGCAGTGGTGGTGGAGGTGGTAGCAGTGGTAGTGGAGGTGGTAGCAGTGGTAGTGGAGGTGGTAGCAGTGGTAGTGGAGGTGGTAGCAGTGGTAGTGGAGGTGGTAGCAGTGGTAGTGGAGGCGGTAGCAGTGGTAGTGGAGGCGGTAGCAGTGGTAGTGGAGGCGGTAGCAGTGGTAGTGGAGGCGGTAGCGGTAGACCGGTGGTAGATGAGGTGGTAGTAGTGGTAGTTGAGATGGTAGCAGTGGTTGCGGAGGTGGTAGTAGTGATAGTGCGGTGGTAGTAGTGGTAGTGCGGTGGTAGTAGTGGTAGTGCGGTGGTAGTGGTGGAGGTGGTAGTAGTGGTGGTAGCGGTATTTGTAGCAACAAAGGGAGGTCAGGTGCTAAGAATGGAACTGCTAGAGACAGTAGTATCGACAATGGTAGTGGTGGTTGTGTACGCTAGTGATGATAGTAGTAGTAATGGTGGTGGTGGCTGTGTAGTGGTGTGGTGGTGGTGGTGATGGTGATGGCAGTGTAGTGGTGTGATGGTGAAAGTACTACAGTATTACGATGGTGATGGTAGTGCAGTGATGCGATGGTGATGGTAGTGTGGTGGTGATGGTGATGGTGGTGACTGCAGTATGATAGTGGAGATGCAGTGTGGTATAATGTGGTGTAGTGCGGTGGTGGTGATGGCGCTGGTGTGCTCGTGTGGTGTTGGTGGTGGTGGTGTGTGAGGCAGATATCAGTGACCTCTGGAGACTAGCCAAGCTCCTCATGCCCCACACGCAGGCAGGCAGGCAGAGAGGCAGAAGAGGTGCGGATGGGACGGGAAGGGAAGAGGAGAGAAGAGAAGAGAAGGGAAGAGCAGGGAAGGGAAGGGAAGGGAAGGGAAGGGAAGAGAAGAGGAGAGGAGAGGAGAGAAGAGGAGAGGAGAGAAGAGAAGAGAAATAAGAGAGGAGAAGGGAAAGGAAGGGAAGGGAAGGAAAGGAAGGGAAGGAAAGGAAAGGAAGGGAAGGGAAGGAAAGGAAGGGAAGGAAGGGAAGGAAGGGAAGGGAAGGAAAGGAAGGGAAGGGAAGGGAAGGAAGGGGAGGGAAAGGAAAGAGGAGAGACATTATGAAATTTCCACGAGTCTTTCTCTGCTGCATGGTGGTGGTGGTGGTTCT
Source organism: Coenobita brevimanus (assembly GCF_032717465.1). Classification (NCBI taxonomy): domain Eukaryota; kingdom Metazoa; phylum Arthropoda; class Malacostraca; order Decapoda; family Coenobitidae; genus Coenobita; species Coenobita brevimanus. Next base: position 4,034,451 of record NC_136976.1, read on the forward strand.
TCTCACCATTTCCTCCCGGCTTTGGATGGAGGGTTTGGTAGGTGGGATAGGGGGGGGGGAGCCTTCCTGCTTGTCTATCCTTGTCTTTAGCTGATATTAGTTTTGTCTGCTATCACCTTCCCTAAACCAAACAGCCACGGAAGCACCAAGAGATCTGTTGCTGTTTGTTTTCCTCTGTACTCCTAAAACCTAACCCAACCCAACCCCAAAGACCTGACCTAACAAACCTAACCTAACCCAACCCAACCCTATAAAGACCTGCCCTAACAAACCTAACCTAACCCAACCCAACCCCAAAGACCTGCCCTAACAAACCTAACCTAACCCAACCCTACACATCTAACCTTACAACCAGGAGAGGAGAAGTAGGCGTGAGAGAGAGAAAGAAAGGTGCGGAGGGAGGGTGGACGGTGTGAAGGAGATGGAGGTAGGCGGGTAGGAGAAAGCAGAAGGTAGGAAGGGAGGGTGTGAGAGGGGGTGAGGGAAAAACGGAGGGAGGTAAGATGGAGCGGAGGGATGGAGGGAGGGATGAACACAAGTACGGAGGTAT
>NC_136976.1:4037500-4042500 GCF_032717465.1 Coenobita brevimanus
CTCTCTCTCTCTCCCTTTTCAATTTCTGACCTATTTTCGCAGGATCGAGAGAGAGAGAGAGAGAGAGAGAGAGAGAGAGAGAGGTGACCCCTGACATTAGCGAGGCCAGAGGTCGATAAGAGGGGAGAGAGGGAGAGAGCGAGAGAGAGGGGGGGGAGGGGGGAGGAAAATTCATCCATCGCCTTCCTACTACGTTTTATCTACGTATTTCTGAATCTGTGCGAATTTATGCGTATTATCATTATTATTATTATTATTATTATTATTTGTTGTAGTAGTAGTAGTAGTGGTGGTGGTAGTAGTAGTAGTAGTAATGGTAGTAGTAGTAGTAGTAGTAGTAATGGTAGTAGTAGTAGTAGTAGTAGTAATGGTAGCAGTAGTAGTAGTAATGGTAGCAGTAGTAGCAGTAGTAGTAGCAGTAGTAATGGTAGTAGTAGCAGCAGTAATGGTAGTAGTAGCAGCAGTAATGGTAGCAGTAGTAGTAGTAGTAATGGTAGCAGTAGTAGTAGTAGTAATGGTAGCAGTAGTAGTGGTGGTAGTGGTAGTAGTAGTAGTAATGGTAGCAGTAGTAATAGTAGTAGTAGTATCACCCTCCTCCATCATCACTATTATTATTCCGTAACACAAATATGTCCTTTCATGGATATCCAATAACACACACACACACACACACACACACTCTCTCTCTCTCTCTCTCTCTAACAGTAGGGACGTGCATGTTACGATCGTGCTTGCAATGGCGTAGAGGTGAGAGATTTCGGTATGGCCTGAGTACGCGTTTTTCCCCTTCGCTACTCTTGACTCATTTTCCTATTTTATTCTGACTACCTCTAGACAACTCAGGATTCATATTTCGGTCCTTAATCTCGTCGGTGTGTGGTTGGTGGTGACGGCCATCATCCACTCACTCGATGTAGTGCTGCCTACTTCTTCATTCACCTGTTATTATTTTTCTGTGTCTGTCCTCCTCTCGTCTTATTTCTCTCATCTTTCCTGTTAATTTATAATACTCTTCCCTTTTCAGGTGGCTTTACATTGCGTGCCAAGTCAAATGATTTCCGTTAAGGCAGGAAACCATTCACAACGCTGGGTGGTAGCCATGTAACCAACCCATACGTGTTGCCTACGTGTCAATAAGTGGGTTGGGGTTGGCGGAGGGTTTGTGTCCCTCCCTGTAAAACAACTCAAAAGACAAACAGCCATCCATTACGGGACGAAGGCAAATGGGTATATTTGGGTAGATTCTGGTCTGTTTAGGCAACTCTCCTAACATCTCTCCCCAGGAATGTTATTTTGCTTATCACTGCTTACTATCCTCCTCTGTGTAATTTAAATAGATCCTTAACACTTCTTCATATGCGATTTATTTTGATCATTACACCCTATTACCCTCTTCAGTCACTTAAAAGCTCCATAACACCTCTTGCTTAGCTATTTATTTACTTATCACTCCTTACCATCCTCTTCTGTCATTTAAATCGAAGCTTCCTAACACCTCTTTCAAAGTGATTTATTTTGCTTATCACACCTTACTACCCTCTTGTGTCATTGTATCGATCGATGCTCCCTAACACCTCTTCCTATGCGATTTATTTTGCTTATTACACCTTACTACCCTCTTGTGTGTCATTTGTATCCATGCTCCCTAACACCTCTTCCTATGCGATTTATTTTTGCTTATCACACCTTACTACCCTCTTGTATCACTTTTATCGATACTCCCTAACACATCTTCCTAAGCGATTTATTTTTGCTTATCACTCCCTCCTCTCGAGTGTCACTTAAATCCTTCAAATACCACCACACCGCAAAAATAACATACCATCTGATATTAACCAGCCGTCTCCAAAAATAAATCGCTAAGAATGATGTGCTAGGGAATTTTCTTAACCACGAGAATACAGACCTTCTACCGGTGAGGATTTAGAGCTAATTTAGAGAGAGAGAGAGAGAGAATCCTTCACAAGCACCAGGAAATTCTCGTTCGGTAAGGAAGCTCCCTAACACCTACTCCTTAGCGATTTATTGCTGGACATGGCTGATTAATATCCTTCTGTACGTTATTAACTGAGTATGGTGATGTTTGAAGGATTTATATAACACAACAGGACAGTACGACACAGTGAAATAAATCGCTTAGGAAAAGATGTTAGGGATTTTGTGTGTTATCGCGGTGTTATCGTTGTGTTTAGATTAATTTATACGTGAGGATCAGATAACAGTCGAAAGATAAGGATGTTAACTAAAGACATAATGGAAGATAAATTAGATCAAACGTAATAGCTGATAGGAAGCGTTAGGAGGAACACACTGGGGTGGTTTGGCCATGCGGAGAGGATGGAGGGTGAGAGACTGACGAGGAGTGTGTATGTGAGGTGGAGGGTGGGAGAGGGAGGGGGGTAGGCCGAGGATGAGATGGAGGGATGAAGCGGAGAGGTATATGAGAGAGGGGGGGAGGGTGAGCTGGAAGCAGGGCAGTGAAATGGTGGGGGACAGGGTGACGTGGAGGCGATTTGTTTGTGGCCACTCCGTACGGGATTGAGGCGTCTGGCAATAGACAGATGGACAGTAACAGCTGAGGCGTGTATGCAGAATGAGTTGCTTAGTTTGGAGAAGAAACGATACGTATAAATGGTAAAAATAAAACAAAGCAAGAAGTAAACAAAGCGAAATAAATAAAGCAAGACGTAAACAAAGCGAAATAAATAAAGCAAAGCAAGAAGTAAACAAAGCGAAATAAACAAAGCAAAGCAAGAAGTAAACAAAGCGAAATAAACAAAGCAAGAAGTAAACAAAGCGAAATAAACAAAGCAAGAAGTAAAAGCGAAAATAACAAGCAAAGCAAGAAGTAAACAAAGCAAAGTAAACAAAGCGAAATAAACAAAGCAAGAAGTAAACAAAGCGAAATAAACAAAGCAAGAAGTAAACAAAGCGAAATAAACAAGCAAAGCAAGAAGTAAACAAAGCGAAATAAACAATGCAAGAAGTAAACAAAGCGAAATAAACAAAGAGCAAGAAGTAAACAAAGCGAAATAAACAGAGCAAGAAGTAAACAAAGCGAAATAAACAAAGCAAGAAGTAAACAAAGCGAAATAAACAAGCAAAGCAAGAAGTAAACAAAGCTAAATAAACAATGCAAGAAGTAAACAAAGCGAAATAAACAGAGCAAGAAGTAAACAAAGCGAAATAAACAGAGCAAGAAGTAAACAAAGCGAAATAAACAGAGCAAGATGTAAACAAAGCGAAATAAACAAAGGAAGAAGTAAACAAAGCGAAATAAACAAAGCAAGAAGTAAACAGCGAAATAAACAAAAGAAGTAAACAAAGCGAAATAAACAAGCAAAGCAAGAAGTAAACAAAGCAAAGTAAACAAAGCGAAATAAACAAGCAAAGCAAGAAGTAAACAAAGCGAAATAAACAAAGCGAAATAAACAAAGAGCAAGAAGTAAACAAAGCGAAATAAACAAAGAGCAAGAAGTAAACAAAGCGAAATAAACAAAGCAAGAAGTAAACAAAGCGAAATAAACAAAGCAAGAAGTAAACAAAGCGAAATAAACAAAGCAAGAAGTAAACAAAGCGAAATAAACAAAGCAAGAAGTAAACAAAGCGAAATAAACAAAGCAAGAAGTAAACAAAGCGAAATAAACAAAGAGCAAGAAGTAAACAAAGCGAAATAAACAAAGAGCAAGATGTAAACAAAGCGAAATAAACAAAGCAAGATGTAAACAAAGCGAAATAAACAAAGCAAGATGTAAACAAAGCGAAATAAACAAAGCAAGAAGTAAACAAAACGAAATAAACAAAGCAAGAAGTAAACAAAACGAAATAAACAAAGCAAGAAGTAAACAGCGAAATAAACAAAGCAAGAAGTAAACAAAACGAAATAAACAAAGCAAGAAGTAAACAAAGCGAAATAAACAAAGCAAGAAGTAAACAAAGCGAAATAAACAAAGCAAGAAGTAAACAAAGCGAAATAAACAAACAAAGCAAAAAGTAAACAAAGCGAAATAAACAAAGCAAGAAGTAAACAAAGCGAAATAAACAAACAAAGCAAAAAGTAAACAAAGCGAAATAAACAAAGCAAGAAGTAAACAAAACGAAATAAACAAAGCGAAATAAACAAACAAAGCAAAAAGTAAACAAAACGAAATAAACAAAGCAAGAAGTAAACAAAACGAAATAAACAAAGCGAAATAAACAAACAAAGCAAGAAGTAAACAAAGTGAAATACTGAAGAGGAAATTTATCAGCTGGGGAGTGTATGCAGCGGCCCGAGTTACCTGCATTGAAGAGGATACGACACAGATGCCTACAAATGGACGGTGGTGGTGGTGGTGGTGGTGGTGGTGATGATGATGATGATGATGATGATGATGGTGGTGGTGGTGGTGATGATGATGATGATGATGATGATGATGATGATGGTGGTGGTGATGATGGTGGTGGTGATGATGGTGGTGGTGGTGGTGACGATGATGATGATGAAGAGGAGGATGAGTGACGGTGATGGTGGTGATGATGGGGACGGTGATGGTGATGATGATGGGGACGACGATGGTGATGATGATGGGGACGACGATGGTGATGATGATGGGGACGATGATGGTGATGATGATACCTTGACATGAGAAAAAGGTGATCGTTGGTCAAAAAAGTCCCAGGCTCCTTAACACCTTTTCCCATGCGATTTATTTTTTATATTACACTTGACTGTCCTACTCTGTGCTAGGTAAATCCTTCAAACATCGTCATACGCGGCATAACCCACAAAAGACTATTAACCAGCAACAGCCTGAAAATAAATCGCTAAGGAAGAGGTGTTAGGGAGACTCCTTGCCCTACGAGAATACTGGGCCTTGATACGAAGCAGGATGACCGGATTTTATTTTGTCACTTATTTTTATTTATTTATTTTGAGGGAACAATGCTGGGGGCTTCTGGCCTTTGGTTCCTTCTTCCTGGCAGTAAAAAAAAAGGGCAGGGGCGGGGGGGACTGAACA